>NC_041366.1:2365932-2528432 GCF_900634415.1 Cottoperca gobio
CCACTGCATTGGTCTAGCATTAATATTAAAAAGTAAATAATGCATAATGACTCACATGGTTCCACTTTATGTAATATTTCTGTCCAAGTAGATATTAAATCAATATCTTTGAGGATTAAGTTAACTTCCTGTGCATTTAACATGTGCTTTTGTTTAGGTTTGTTGCATTTAATGTCAACCTCAGTTGCCCCCCTTCCAAAAACAACCCAACAGGAAGGCTGGGGGAGCTGCTAAATGTGGGTGGAGTCAAACAATAGACTCTTCCCACATCGAGCGCCCCGTCTCACTAGAGTGTGTTTTCTCTCAGTTCTTCTTAGCAGAGTAAACTAATCAACGTGTTGAGGGTGGAGTACACTGCTGATGATAAAGACCTCTGTCAGCAAGTTCACCAGCAGCTAGTAATGCAGAGCCTGTGTTTGCGTTAAGGGAGGAGCCGTGCCACATTTGTGATCATCTTAACCCTCACAGTAGACTGACAGGCAGGGACAGAGAGGCACAGTGTGACAGGAGATGCCCGAAAGATAGTATACATGTTCATTTGAATCTCATTAACTTCCGACATGTAGAACAAGATTCTGATGTGGTAATAATTTATAATGTGCAGCCATAGCACAGGTGATTAAATCAGATATTTGTCAATATCTATATTGACAAATAAATAAATTGTGATCTCTGATTAATAATGTATGTGCACAAATTCATGGAACACAACATTGAATTGATATTTTAACATATATTGTAGGGATATCAAAGAAAACACAATGTTGTTTAACAGGTCAAATCTAAAGTTTATTCATGTACCTCTGTCCAAAATCTGAACAGAACTGCATTAAACACAAGCGGCTCATTTAGATGGTCTGACAAGTATCACTGTTTATTTTGCTCTGCATTTGGATACACGGGAGCAGTAGTGATTTTAGACGGAAAACATTTGGGCAGCAATTATTTTTGAATTCACAATTTCATATAATGCTGTTTCACATTTCCCACAGTTTAACACAAGTGATCATCTGAAAGAGCTCATACCTGTTTTTCTCAACTTGCTGTTAAACTGCTTGTATGCGCTTGCAGTTTTGGTAGCTTTGTTCGCCAACATTACTGCAATATCCTTCTGCTTTCATGTTTGGTAATCCTCTCAACGATGCTTGAGATCCTCAAAGCCTGTTTCAAGCTCACAGTTAGCCTTTTCTTCCTGGAGAGCCACTCCATTTTCAAACTGCAATTATTTTTTACCAGCAGTGTGGTTTTTAATAATATCCCACAACTGGTGTTTAATCTCAAGTTTTTCTATATAGCCAATGAAATTGCAGTAGGGCAGCAGGCAGTCGTCCCCACTTAGCATCATATTTGTGTCGCCATGTTGAAATCCTTGTGAAGGCAATCTCTCTGCTGTGAATTGAGAAGTGTAGAAAATGAGTTGCTGAAACAAACGATTGTCTTGTGTAATGCAGTCATCCAAATTACATTAAAGCGAACTTTAACCCAAAATCAAAACTACATGTTTGTCCTCTTACCTGTAGAGATATTTATCAATCTGGATTGAGTTGCTGAGTGTTGGAGATATCGGCCGTAGAGATGTTTGCCTTCTCTATAATATAATGGAACTAGATGGCACTCGGCTTGTGGTGATCATCAAAGTGCCAAAATAATATTTTTGATCACAAATGAGGTTTTCACCTCAGCTCAGAAGGCTTTAATACTTTTATCTGCTGATGTGAGTAACAGCTAGATTATATTAGAAGGTGAGAGTTTGAGTTATGCAGAGATCACAAAGTAATATTCTATGTTCTATGTATTCTATGTCTAAACAAAACGTATCAATAAATATGTCCATGATTCCTCTGGCCCTGAAGGTTTATCACTGCACTTCAGTGTCCACCCTTCAGTCCCATCTTTTCTCTGATACAAGCTGTTTGATTCCCTCGGAGGCTTATTGGCAGCTTTAAACTTGCCTTAAGTTTGAATAGTTTCAGAAGGACAGCCTGTAATGTAAGTGATGTATGTGTCCTGTTCTTGTCTTCTCTCACAGTGTGCCTTCTTGGTGTGGTGCATGGCTCCGACTCCCTCTAACGGATCGGTCCTGATTTATAACCGCATCATTCGACCATTCTTCCTCAAGAATGAAGCCAAGATTGATGATGTGGTGAAGAACCTCAAGGACAAGGCGTCAGAAGCTGCTGACAAGTTCAAGGATGAGGGTTAGTGTTTACTGTAAATAGAGTGTGACCCATGCTGGAGTTTTGAGTAAAGGGGAACAAAAACTAATAACTATATTTCAGCCAATATTCCAAAACAAACAAATCCCTGCAACTTTGATATTTGTCACAAATTGTGACTTACTGTTCGCTTCTGCTCTTTGCACTAATCTGCAAAAGCTAGAACCCAGTCTTTGTCTGTGATGTTGAATGAAACATATCTTTTACATCAACATTATTTGATCAAAGCATATGCAGACACTGGCCTACTCTCCTTTCCGATCCATCTGATGTAAGAGTTAGTATTAGGAGCATGGCCCCACTAGATGGAGCCAAAGTACAAGTATTTTCACTCTGGCTCATTTAGCACATCTATAAGTACATTCTGTCTGTCTGAACAGCTGTCTGTCTGTCTGAACAGCTGTCTGTCTGTCTGAACAGCTGTCTGTCTGAACAGCTGTCTGTCTGTCTGAACAGCTGTCTGTCTGAACAGCTGTCTTTATAGAAAGGATTTGAACCTAAAGCAGGAGATATAACTGAGCTTTTGTTTTTCATGTTGCTTTTTCACTTCATGAACCTCGAGTCCATCCAAAGTGACACCCAGCTTCCAACAATTGCAGAGCTATTGAATTTTAAATGCATCAAGAATGGACACACACTTCAAATAGATTAGTTTTGATTAGAATATTGTTTACTGTAATGTTTCCATCCCATTAACCGGAATTATGTTGTAAAAACAGCAAGTGGCACACCGCCATATGGTACTGTATATCAAAGCACCTGCTGCTTCTAACCAGTTGAGTCAATTTTGCCACATGTATTCCTCCTGTATCTGATCCCTACAATGTAACAATAATACATACAATAGATACAAATCAATAAAAGCTTCTCTAGAGGTCTCTAACAACTCCTGAGAATCTGTGTCTTTAGCTGCTGAATGTTCCACTTTGTTCACCAGCTAGTCTGCTATTGTCATTTGATATGTTACTATAAAAATATCAATTATAGCTGCTTTAAAGTTTCTAAAAAAAAAAAAGAGTCCATTTTCTGATGGTTTGGTGACTAGATATTTAGCATGTAAACAACATAAATTCTCAATTATTCACCTCAACAGAGAGAGTCCTTTATTCAATTGTTTTGTATTAGAGACAGGCTTTTATTTCTATACATATGACAGTAGCTTAGTATTAAACCAAAATTCTTCAAAGTAGAGAATCAAGGGGTTCGTAGCTATCGCACTCTACAAACAAGACATCTGACATTTGTGTGTTGTTTGTCCACAGCCAAGAGAGCCACAGCCAACATCATGTTTGAGGAGAAGAAGAGCTCCTAAGGAGGGTTCCTGTCCAGAGTCTTTCTGGAGCTGACTCTGTTACAGAAGAAATGTTGCCTTGAAAATGTTTGTTTTTAAGAACTATTCAGTACGTAATCTTAATCTTCATCCAACCTGTATTAGATGTTTCATGTGTTTCAATTAAAGCCATATCCCAGGTCCGTTTATTATTTAACTTTGCCTTCTGGAGGGCTGTAAGATTGCTGTACGGCAGCCCTGATGCGCTTTATAAATCAAATAAAGACTTGCTGAAGTGGTTGTGTTTTTAATTCTTTCACTCTCTTGTGTGCTTGAACGGAGAAATAAAAAACACAAAGAAATGCTAAATATGTGCAGAATTGCAGACAATAGTGATGAGCACATCCTGTGTCAAATCTAGATTCAACACCTTAATTATGCAAATGTTGTTATTGAATTTTCAATATTAACTCATTGTGTGCATATACAGTATTTAGGTATTAATTAATCTATTTGTATATACTGTTTTTTACTAAACCCTTCTAGATCTACTTCCTTGAGTCTTTTTGTCATCATAAGGTTGCTGGGCAACCAGCAGGGAGACTTCAGAAATAAAGATCTTCTCATCTCACTATTGAAAAAGAAATAAGAGATATTGTGCAGCGAGCCGGTCATTATTGCGAAATGAACCCCGACAAGCTGAGCAGGACCTCAACGCGAATCACGAGTATTCAAGATGGACGTGTAAAAAGTGAGAGATATCGATATAAAGCAGACCGTAGAATGACGTATGCTATGTGTGACAGACTTGCGAAGGACACTCCGATCACAGGACCACGTCCAATCCGATCAATCCGCAGAAAGAAGTCCGGTAAATGTCTCAACGTCAGCTGTGGACAAATTAGTTTTCCGTTATTCCATCAGAAAACACCATGGATCTTTATATATGTGAAGAGCAGGAAACTTTGGATTCATTATGGCTGAACTGTCCCCAGTAAAGAAAAGATAAGAAAACAGCGCAGAACAAGCAAGAGATCAGAAGACACAAAGAGCTGGTCGACAGAGACCATCAGACAGGAAGTCAAACTGAAGGGGACGTTTTATCTGTTCAATGTCCCTGCTTACAGAATAACTTTGTCACACACAGTCACACAGCAATCAGCTGGATATGTGGACACTTGTCAAAGTTTACATGATATGAATTGTTATCTTCAGAAGGCTACAGAGTTATGGTGCTACCGCTGCAGTTCCAACCAGTGCTACGGTGTCCTTGGGTGTCTTGAAAGGCGCCTCCAAATAAAATGTATTATAATTATTATTATTATTACGCAGTACAATCTAACTGACTATTTTTCTTAGCGGAAGTAAAACAATCATTAAATCAATAAACACATTTGCAATCAATATTTTGTGTCACATTATTGATTCATTTAGTAAGTAGCCGTGAAATAAGCGGGATAATGTGCATCGAGCCGGTCATTCAGTCTGTCGGGGTTCATTCTCCAATAATTCTCTCTGCACATTAATAATAATAAATGTTTGTTCTTAATGTTAACATTATCCCTTACTTAGCATATTCCCAAAATGTCAAACTATTTACTTAATGATGGCTCGCAATGTAGCCGTGGTGTAATTATGTACAGCTGTTAGTGACTTTAAACATCATGTGTTCTGATTGCAATATATGTTCGCAAGTATCAGTATATTTATATGCTCTTAGTATCGCAAACTACATTTGAATAGGATCTTTTTGTTAAGTGTACCGGTTTATTATCTAACACTCACGTTGACTTCCTTTATGAGGTTCACCTTGAAAAGTCGAGTCATAATCGAACTACGAACGAGTTGAATTGCTAGGCAACAGCTTGGGTCCATGACTACTTCCGGTCAGCTGATATCGGGTGCGTTTGTTTATCCAATGTGACGCTCCAGACTCAAATGAGAGCGTTGTTCGAAGAAACGGAATGTACTATTTCTATATGAATTAACGGGTAGATCTAAATGCATTAAAGAAACGTTTTCATATCGATATGTACAATACCAAATGTAGTGGCTGTTGCTTGTCAGTAAGGATGACTATGTAAGAGATGATTATGTGGTAGCTTATTTAATATGCCTATTAAAATAAATTAAAAAACGTAAGCTATAGCTCACGGTAGGAATTAGAGAAAATGTCGCAGTCAGCGAGCTCAACGTTTTGTTAAATAGTAAAGGTGCAAAAAATGTCACCTTCACAGCGCTCCGCTGCTCGGTGTCCTCAGAGTCCAGAGTACAACCTGCCGCTCCGAGAGCTCAATGTTCTGTCGCTTTCAGATTACAAAGGTACAATACACTAATCTTTAGTTGATAGTGGTGCATCGAGGTTGCCTCACATCAAAAGGATTTTCTATTGAACTGTATTACTGACGTCATTCTCAACATGGTCTGTGTAAATCCTCAAAATATTGCAGCGTCATGACTTTGCAAAACACAAATGTTGGCAGCACTTTTTAAAAATCAGTGCAATTTATCACATTTCCAAATTCCAAGCATGCTGCATAGATGAATCCGTGATTTGCTCAACAAATGCCAATAAGTATTTCTGCAATGCATTTTTTTGGCGACCCTGTTGCGACCCCAGCGGCACCGCTGAAGCCAAACAGCCGTTTCCCATTTGATTCAAAGTAATGTCATGACAGTGACATAGTAAAGTAAAAATCAAAAACGTTATATGCAGCGATATATTTGCTAGGCCATTGCTTGTGATAGTGTCATGAAATCAACCTACCTGTCCTCCAAACATGTCTGATTTCTGGCAGAATCAAAAACATGACACTTTGTTGAAGAGAGTTGGTAGAGTGAGTACAGTGATTGATTTTAATGGCTTCATAAACAACTATATAAAACAGTTCATAAAAATTCATGCACTTTCAGTGTAAATTCATTTTGAAATATAGAGGAAATTTATTTACAACAGGGTGAACCGTAACAGTGACTTCATTCAGTTGGGTGGTTCACCACAAATATACTTGGCTGCATAGAAACATTGACATTATTGCCTACATAGAAAAAAAAACTGAAAGGTAAAGAAAAACAAGTGTAAAAAGTTGAATTTATTTAAGATCTAACAGGTGCTTCTATTGAAAGATAACTGCCTTTTTTCAAATTGTGATTTCAAGTCAGTTTCTTCCAACTTACTGAGAAGAACTAAGCACTAGTGAATAAAACTGAGTATCATTAAAGAACTTTCCCTTTACCAAAAGTTACATTCTGAAAGCATTATCATGAAAGAACTATTATACAGAAACTCACTCGTAGAACGACAAAAAAGCCTGAGTTGATGGGGAAAAGTAGAGTCATAATAAATCCAAAAAGCCTGAGGAAAAAGACCACTGATTTACTATCTTACAAAAATTTACAACAGTATTACTGAAGGAAAAAACATGATACACCTCGCTCTCCAAAAACAATCCAGGTTATTTTTTTACAGCTAAGATATGTTATTAAATAATTCACGCCTGGTGGAAAAAAGAAAACCTGCTGAGGAAATGAGAAATGCTGTATAAATGAGGTACTTCAGGTGGTGAGCCTGAGCCCAAACTGGATTCAACCAGACACCTTTACATCAACTTGTAAAGCGATTCACGTGACAACTGACTTCTCATCGAGTTAACACTTAAATAAGGTAGATAATCACATTAAGCATGATAGAGAGACAGACAGACAAACATAGAGAACAGTCTTATACAGGATCCAGTGTCATTGGTTGGTGGGAATATGAGGCAGCTCTCAGGGTCAATTGTGTCAGTTTCCAGAGTTAAGAAAAGTTTATAAAAATAACAAAAGAATTGCCGCATTCTGTTGAACACAACGATGCAGCTTTAAACTCTTTAATACAAAAATATGCTTTGATTTTTTTATATCTGCTGCCTGGCGTTCCCGAGATGAGCTGCAGCTGAAGCTTGGAGATGACAGCCATGCTGAACTGACTGATGCACAGTGCTTCAAACAGCTTCTGCTTGGAGTCCACAGTCCCTGTAAGGCATTTGCTGTGTTGCTGAGTCTATGGCTGCTACTAGCAGACCCAGGCAGCTCCTGTTATGTCTTGCGGCTGCTCCAGATCTGCTCTGGTGTGCTCTTGTGGTCTGATGAGTAGTCGAAAGGTGAGCGGTGTCCCATGGGTGAGCGGGAGTCGTAGGGTGAGCGCTGGTCTCGGGGAGAGCGGGGCCCACTGGCTGATGCTCGCTGCTCTGTCTGCCAGTCTGAGTGGTAGCGGTAGGAGGAGCGGTGGTCTGAGTGGGAATGATCCTTCATGTCCAGCCGATGGTCTCTGCTGGAGCGGAACTCTTCCAGCTTCCTGTGCTTACCGTCGTTGTAGTATCTGCACAGACACAGAGCATCGGCATGACACGTGGTGCAAAATATCTATACACTAGCATTCATTGTGTTTTGTTGTCCAACATTTTAACCTTTTTTGCTGTATTTTGAATGACAGAAAATGGAGATGAGTCCATCACCTCAGCCCCGACCCAAATAACTTACCATGATACTGTTAATTTATGATAAGACGCAAATAGTGATAAGAGTAAATTCAAGTCTGTAAGAAATTCATAATGTATATTAAATTCCATTAAGAGTACACCACTTTATGTAACATGGGGATACACTGAAATAATATAATTTATCTATATACAATCTCTATCAGTAAGTGCACAATCACTGCAGATGGTAGCCTAAAAAGATGTTCGGCTTTTGTGCTATGAACAAATTTGATCCGCAATCCCACATGCAGAGCAAAACCAGTACAACAAGTACGGTGTGTGTGTGTGTGTGTGTGTAAAGCCTGATATATCTGATATATAAGATATATCTGATGTGAATACACATCCATAGCCTCTTTTCGATAAAGTTCTAGAACTAATCTCAGGAATTAAACTAGGAGCTAAAGTCCCTTTTGCACAATCCTGTAGATTAGACCCATGGCAAATTAAAAAGTTTAGTGGCGTTTTCACACATGAGAAAACAACAGTCATGCTGTTGTTCTTTGTATTTACTGTGTGACTGATGTTTGAGTTTGATGGAATGAATGAATGAATGAATAGGAGACTGAACTTCACTGTAGATGAATTCTATGCTTTAGAATTTAACTTCCATTAAAAAAAAAAAAAATCAGAAGCTTGAGTCATTCCTCCACCCCCCCTTGTCCTCTCTACTGCCACTCTCTCCATGTTGCATGAGCGCTAAGTTGTTTTTACATTCTTTCACTTTCACTCACTCTTTCATTTTTATAATTGAGTCGAAACCATAATTCCTATCTTTGTTTTTAACATTAATAAACATCAACACATGTGCAGCCCATGTCCTACATTGATGCAAGACTTCCTTGTTTTATGAATGAGGTTGTACACGAGGCATCTTTGTTTGACCAATCACAAACGGCCAGGGCTACAAACTCCGGCCCTAAAGTTCCTGAACTTTTCGAAAGCGATTATATAGAGAACTAAATTTAGGCTTTTGTGGAAACGCCCTAAATGAGCCACACTGTTGTTTTTTGACATAATCCCACATACATGGTCCTGCCTCATAATACTCACTAAAGCACTAAATGTGGATTCCCCCATTGCTGGATATATTCTCCTAAAAGTGCATTATTTCCTCCTGATTGAGGAAGGCTTGCTAAAAATGACAGTGCCCAGCTGCTCAAGTAAAATTATTGAGCAGTATAAATGAAACTATATACATTTGTGAGATGTTTATAAAATGATGGTCTTTGGTAGGAAGCTGAGAGCCACAGGGAGGGTAGAGAAGACACAGACTAACATTCTTTGGGTCATTTCATGGTGTTCGACAAGAACGACAACATAGAATAATGACAGCTTTATGATATAAATGCAATGTTATTAACAGGCTTGAATGTGGTAGTCTGTTGTCACATCGTCTCCCTCTGATGTCAAAGTATTTTGCACTTGTCCCTCACCTGTCCTGTCTGTCTCTGTCCCTGCTGTCTGGTCTGTAGTGGTCTCTGTCTCTATGGTCTTTGCCGTTGCTGAAGGAGGAGTACGGCCTTTTCCTGGACTCCCCTCCTGTGGACTTCCTGTGGGGCTCCGAGCTGTGTCTCTCCTTACTGCTGCTGCTCTCATGGTGTCGAGCTGAAGGCTGATGCCTGTCTGAGCTGTAACTGTCCCTGCTGCTTTCATCCTGGTGAGAGTTGTCCTTCAGCCTTTCAATATCTGAGGACAAATACCACAAATGAATCAGTAAGCAGTGACAGTTTGTTCATCTTACTCTCTATGGACAACAGAGGGACGCTGACTGTACCTGCATGTTTATAGCTGTGGGCGTTTATGCTTCTAGTGTTCTGCTCCATTGCCTGATGAAAGAATAATCATCATTATGGATGGAGATGTCATACTTCAATCCAAAAGCAGAATTATTACAGGTCCTTCACATACCTGGGCGTTCTCTTGTCTTTTCTTGATTGCATGCTTATACAGTTTGTGTAGTTTCCTGGCATCAAACTCAGTGAATTTGGAAACAAATATCCACAGGTTTCTGTAAAAGACAAACAAATATGAAAGATAATGCAAGTCTTATACCTTATTCAATCCAACAGTGAGCCAGGTTAAATCTTGTGCGTACTAACTTTCTCCACTGTTTGATCTGGTCAGGATTTGAATACTCCTTCAGACACTCAGTGATGTGGTCTCCGATCTTTATGAGGCACTGTCTCGTATGTTCCAGCTGTTCACGCTCCGACAGCCCTTTCTCCGGTCTGTCCAGCTGTTTCAAGGCTGCTTTCACCGGCCGCATCCTCTCTTTACACTGAAACGTTCAAACTTCAGTCAACTCCAGCTACTTTATTAAAGCATTCCGATATAACATCTTATCTTAGTCATCAGTCTGTTTTAATGATGTTGCTATTCCATTAGTCGATGACTAAATCAACTATAAACATAGAATACGTAGCATTTAACAAAATATATTTTCCATCAGTGACACATACCACACTGAAGGTCCTCTGGTCCAGTTCCTCAGACTCCTCAGATACTGGCACATTGTCTCCACTTGCTGTTATATGGACCGGCACATCGGAGGCTTTCTTTGTTCGTTCTCGTACCTCAGTCTTTATGTCATTCTGATGAAAAGGAATTGAGAATGAATTCCCAAACAAACCATCAATATCCACACTGACAGCCTTTAGCCTGATCATCTATTCATTTAATAAATAAAGACTATGCTGTATAGTAGTAAAGGAAAATATCACATATAGAATAATTATTATACCTTTTCCATGCTCTCCTCTTGTTTATGTACGGCCTCCAGAGGCTTGGTTTCTTTTTTCTCTTTTGGCTCCTTTGTCTCTTTAATGTCCCAACTTTCCTCCTTCTTCTCTTTCTTGCCTTCTTTTTTGTTGTCTTTTTCTTTGACCTCCCTCTCCCCTGATGAAGAAACTTCCTCCTGCTCAAGCTCCTCGTCCTCATCCTCCTCCTTCACCCTGTCTGTCCGGCCCCGTCTGCTCGGTGCCTTCACTGGTGTCACTTCCTGAAAACACATAACACATCAACGCCAAACTGAAAACAGGAAACCTTAATTTCATGCTGCAGCAAACAAAGCAGTACGAGTGGCATCTAAATGTACCTTTTCCTCCTCAATTTCATCCTCATCATCTGACCTCTTGTCCGATGGGGGATCTGAGGACGTGCTCTTCAGCACCTCTTCTGTCTTAATTGGCTTCAGAGTTTTGCTTTTTTTACTTCTTGGTTTCCTCTTCCGTGAATTGGCCTATATGCATACAAAGAAGCATTGGTAGATTCTGGTAGACATGCATTTTAATATATCCATATTACAAAAATTTAAATGATACCTATACAAGCATGGTAGTTAGTGATGCAGAGGAAGACTTACTGTCCCTGCTTGTTTCTGTGCTTCTTTCTTGGCCAGGTCTTTGCTTAGCAACTTGATGAGGTAGTCGGCTCTGGTCTGAAGCTGTTTGGCCTGTGGCTTCTTGTCCGGGTCGTCTGGTAGGAGCTGATCAGCCATGGACACAGTAAACATTCTCAGAAATGGCTGCACACACTTACATCACACTTGCTTCTGTACTGACATTTGAAAAGAAAGGATTCAGTAGGGGTGAATCTATTTGTCTGGCCCACTCAAATAAACAGGTGAATATGGGAAAACTTTATGTATAGTACAACCTCCGACAACATTTGATCCGGCCCTCCAGGTAATTCATAAACACATTCAAAAAATCAACTCCAAAAGAAAAAACTAATCCAACAGCAATAGAATAAAACGGGTGACTGTCAAACTTCAATATTAAACGAGACTGTCGTTGACATCAGTGAACGCAGCATGACGAGTGTAAAACAGAAAGGTGGATGTGGAATGTCGCACTCTCCAGGAGAAATGGACGAATGATTATTTCTTTGTGGAAGTAAAAGGCCAGTGTGTCTAGTTTGTGCGGACGTGCTTGCGGTGATGAAAAATACTCTCAAGCGTCATTACAGCACGAAACATGCCGAACTGCACGAGCTGAAAGAACGAGTGCGTTTGGATAAAGTTAACGCTCTTCAGCGGAGTTTGACCCAACAAGCAGCTCTCTGCAGAGCGTAACATATAAACATGGAAAGATAAAACAGAAAGATACATGGAGGAAAAAGTTGCTTTTTTTGCACAGCATGAAAGAAAGGTGACATTTTTTAGAGGAGGTTACGAGTTCAATAATTAGTACGGCCCTCGAAGGATGTTGTAAAAATTGAAATGGCCCTTGATAGGAAAATGCTTCCCCACCCCTGATGTAAACTAAAAGATAAAACTGCAAATAAGTGCAGACGTTGAGGCCTCACAAAGAAAGTGATCCACAGTATATAGTGTATATGTAATATTAAAAACAAAAGAAAGAGATTAGAAATATATTCTGCCTGAATTCACCTTGTGAGTAAGACTGAGGTCCGGATCCATCTTGATCATCTCCCAGCTGCCGTAACCGTACTCATAGATTCCTATGAGGAGACTGGAGTCGTCTTCTTTCCCCCATTCAATGTCAAAGTGTGCTGCCTTCGAATGGCATGGAATCATATACCTATTCAAATACACACAATTCAAATATAGACATTAAACAACACGATGTTGCTTAATATGACATTACCACATATATTTGAATATGACATGATTTTGCTTGATATAGGAAAAATATGAAAGTATGTGACAGAGACCAATAAAAATAAGCTGTGATGCCCGATCGTGTCAAAGAGAAAGAGAAATCATGTAGTGTATTGGGGGCCTTACTTCTTTCTCTCCTCAGGATCAGAAGGAATGGCCTTATGGAGCGGAGCCAGCTCCTCCTCATGAGAGATGACAAGCTTGGCATTCACCTGGACTCCAGAGATCCTGAATGTAGGGCCCTTCACCTTCCCTCTTCTGCCTCCTGGTCATCAAACATGTGGAGAACAACAAAGCAGTTTCATGCTACATTAGCCATTTGATCCTGTGAGAGATAAAACATAAATAAAACATTTTGGGGGTCACGATGTCAATGTACAATGTGTATTGTAACCCTGGCCTATAGCCCAACAGAATGTGTAGATCTGCAGTTTATTTGCTGTCCAGAACATTGCAACCCTGCGATCAGATGAGAAAAATAAATAAAGCATAGAGAACTGTAATAGGGTAGGCATCGTCTTTTCCCAAATATTATTTACTCAAGTCATCTTGAAAAGGCCAAAAACATTCCAGCTTCTTCAATATGACGTATGTTTTTATCATTGTCAACCAAATATTTGGGGGTTTTTGGACTATTGATTGAGCAAATAACCTCTTTGAAGATGTTAACTTTGGCTAACATTTTCCACAATTATCGGACATTTGATGGACTAAACTGATTAAATCATGAAAAATAATCAATAGATAATTTTGAATCATTAGTTTCAGTTCTTCTTATATGTTCTTTTCTATTTATCGCAGAAATTATTGTTAATAAAATATAAAACATGGCCACATTTGCAAATCTCTAAAGATGAACTTAATAACGCACTTAACAATTCTTCCATTTGAAAAGTTAGTGTACATTAGGCCTGTCACGATAACTCATTTTGTGGGTCGATATATTCTCGGAGAAATAATTGCAATAAACAATATTATCATCATTTTATGTCACTGATATAATAATTATAATAATATGATAGCATAATAATGCAAGTACACCCTTTCAAAGTGCAATGAACTTTTAGTTCTTAAGTATAGTCAGACTTTGGGCAATATATTTTTTTATATACACTTGAAAAGTAAAATAAAACCACACAACCAAAACAATAAATAAAATGTACTCCAGGGCTCTGTTAACAAACATGTACAATGACTCTGGGAAAACCCTGCTGTTATTCTGGCATCATGTTGGCAACAATCTTAATTAAACAAACAAACAAACAAACAAAGTAAACACAACGGGTAATAGCAAAACCAAAAACCGAGCTCATGTCCATATATCTTACAATAAGTCAATAACATAGTTATCATGACAGACCTAGTGTACAGTATGAATTAACACATTATATAAAATACAAAAACAAGTCTTTGGTGAGTCTAACCTGAGTGTAGGTTACTGGCTGTGGCATTGCAGCATGCAAATCACGCAATGAGAGCAACAACCAGGCGATAGCAAATAGTTTAGATTCCAACAACAAAGCATGGAAGCAGAGATGTTTACTACTTTGCTCCACTAGAGGAGTGGGAATCCACTTACAGCACAGATACAGGACCACAATGCTGATCTGCCTTGCCTGCTTTGGCATCATTGTTGTATTAACACAGTATGGAGGCTACAGAGTATGTAAATTAAGGGCCACCCACGCACGCACAGAGCTACAGCTTCATCAGACACCTTCGTCACGAGATATAACAAGCCACCTGTATTTGTACGCGGGAAAGCAGCGCGAGACTCAGTGAGACTGCACATGACTAACATACAAAACTTTCTCATCTTGGGCTGATGGAATCTTGAATAGGTTTGTTACCTGAAGTCTTCTCTGGTCCACAGGGGTTTTCTCGTAGTGTTCTCACACAGCCGTTGTGAACCGTCTCTGCCAAGCGTTTCAGGTCATGTTCAGCCTTATCTACAAGTTCAGCATCACGAGCAATAGCATCCAACCTGAGTGACAAAGACGCATGTTGAGCAGACTGTGTGGCATGTTGTTTTGTTAATTATTGAAATCTATTAAAAACTAAATCTGATATAGTTTACCTTTCCAGTGGTCCTCCAAATTTTTTGTAACTCTTGACAAACCTGTAAGTAGTTCAGAGATGTTACATGGAATAGGTGGAGAAGTAGATAAATAGTCACACTAAGAGGTTGTTAATATAAATTTACCTCCGGATCTCAGCATCGCTGAAGCCCTTGATATTTTCTCGTGGAATGGTCCGAGGCCGTCCTCTTTTCTTTGGCCTTTTTCGGTCTGAGGGGGAGTCGCTGTCGGACCCAGAATACCTTCGGTTCCTGCTCTGCCGACCCTGACTGGCGTTAAAGCTGGACTGCTTACACAAACCAGGAATATTGCCTGGAAGTTCATTAAGAGCCCAAAAAATACACAATACCACTAGATAGCACACAAATTATAGTGAGTTTTTTTGCAGAAAAAAACCCTAACTCACAAGTCCTTATTATGTTTGGCTTGTGTACCTGTTTGGCACAATTCCTCATGCGGGGCAGCAGGTAGATTTCCTCCATCTCCTTCTGTCTCTCCTCCTCCTCCATCCTCCTTCTCTGCTCCCCAGGAATGATGTCGTCCCAACTCCGATGACTACGCTCAGAGTCGATGTCTATATCCTCGTCATCCATCATGGAGAAGTTGGCTACCTGCACAGGTCAGGTCACAAACAACTGTAAATGTTAAATTGCTGAAGAACAGAAAATACAATATTGGATTTCTAAAACAAGAAAAAAAAATGGTTTATACCTTGAACTGAGACAGCAGTTCTTCTCCTACTGTGGAGGGTGTAGGGTCATTCTCCCGGGTCTCAGCTCTTTTCAGGATCTCGTCAATGTCCATTTCCTACAGAGCAGGAAAGGCCGTGACATGCTACTCCAATATATCCAATATATTTCAGAGAAAAGATTATGTACATACATAAATCGGTATACAATACTACATACCTGAGGCTCCTGCTCCTCACCCTCTGGCTCTTTGAAAAGCTCCTCAGCACCAAACTTCAGGATGGAAGACAGCTCCTCCTTGTTGAATGGTGCTGAACTGTATGCAATAAAACAAACTCAATTGAGATAACAGCAAAGTGAAGCAGCAACTTGTGATAGGAGTAAAAATACTGAAGATGAAATCTGTTGATTTGATTTATTTTGTTGAAAAAAAGAGCTGCACTCGTCTGTCAATAACAATCAACAAGGTCAACAAGCACAGAAATCTGAGTTCAAGAGGGACGAAGGCAAAAGGAGGCAAGGCAGACAAGCAGCCGGATGAGGTACGCAATTCTTGCCTGGAGGGAGCAGCACCAGTATGGAGGACAGTTTTCCCTGTAGTGTCCATCCTCTGAATGACAAGGTGGTCCAGCACCATTTTCTTCTTCGCCCTCTCAATGATTTCCTCCTCCACTGAGCCTTTTGTCACCAGACGGTAGATATTCACCTGCCAGTCAATAAGCAAAAGGTATACTGTGTATATCAATGGAATAGCATTTAAACACATTCTGGCAGTGCATGAGGATAAAGTAGACAATTAATGTCTTTCGGGTGATCCGAGTAGGGCTAGAAAGGCTAATCGTAGTGGTGAAATGTAATTCAATACTACAATGTTGAGGTACTTGTGTAATTGCTACTTCATACTTGTACTCTACAACATTTCAGTGGGAAATACTGTACGGTTGCAAAATACATAACAAAAGAAAAAGTCAAACTGGACGGAGGTTTATGACAGTTGTTGCTTACCTGTCTTTTCTGCCCGATCCTGTGCGCTCTGGCCTGGGCCTGCAGATCATTCTGGGGGTTCCAGTCCGAGTCAAAGATGACTACCGTGTCAGCTGATGCCAGATTGATACCCAGACCACCCGCACGCGTTGATAACAAGAAGCAGAAATCCTGGGCACACAAATGGAGGTTCACTATGCAGTTACAGTCCTAGTTCATTGAAATAAAGCACAAAGGAGCAACATTTACTGTATGCAGGGCATAGAACTTACCTCTGAGCCCTCAGCATTAAAGTGATCCAACGCCTGCTTCCTCATCTCGCCTTTGATGGAGCCATCTAATCTCTACACAAATTCACAACATTTAATATTTATTTCATCTTTTCTGGTTAGCTGGAAGGAAATTCCAGGAGAGCTTCTGTGGAACATCTTTGTGTATATAAAGTGTGATGGATGGTTATGTGAGAACGGTGTGTAGCTACCTGAAAGAGGAACTGTCGGCTCTTCAGGTATTCAGCCAAGATATCCAGCATCCGTACCATCTGGGAGAAGATGAGAACTCTGTGGCCTCGCTCCTTCAAACGCACCAGCAGTTTGTCCAACAGAACCAGCTTCCCACTGCTGCGGATCAGTTGCTGTCAGAGGAAAAGAGGGGCCATGTAACACTATGAAAATCAATATACACTTAATTGTGTTCATTTGGTATGCTGCTGGAAATAAACATGCACACGCCGTCCCCACATCCAAACTTACACCTGCATAGCACAAACACAGCCAAGTGTTTGAAATGAACATAGCTACAATCAATATTTCTATAACAACAATATGAAGGGGGTTGCTCATTATGATGATATGTCAAAATGGTCACAACTCTCCCAAGTTTGCAAAAAATAAATATTTATTGAAGGTTTAATATAACAGCAGCAAAACAGCACTTGAATGAAACTTTTATGAAACATTCAGCTTCTGGGAAAACAAGCAGATGCACTAAATCACACAGCAAAAAACACATTTAATGAGATATTTATTTAAGAGCATCTTAAGGTAACTACATTTATCCTGAGATAAGTCATGGCAAACTTCTCACTCAGTCGCCATCAGCTGGGGATGTGTGAGGAAAATCACACCACACAAGCAAAAGAGAGGAAGCAGTACTGCTGGTCAAACGCCGGAAGTTAGTTAGTCGGACATGTGTGACTCATTGAACCTCATCAGATTACCTTGTCTGTGTTTCTGGACCTGTGATGGAGCAGTCCAAGTTCATTCATTGTCTACCTTAAATTTACTTGCCATTTTACAAACTTCTCCTCCACCCTTTGAGTTCATTTACATGCCATGCCCTTTTTGAACCAGTTTCAGTTTTTTTTACTATCATTTAGCGTATTATGCTCACATGAAATGTAGTAGTTAATTTCTCTGTCAACATGATGCACAACACCATCTATAATAAACAGACCTGTAAGGCTTCAGCTCTGTTGAGGAACTCGTTGTCCTCGGGGGGCTTGATAAGGTAACAGTGGTTACAACACTTTTTCAGCTCCATCATGACGTTCAGGAAGCCCGACGTGCTGCCTTTGGTACCTTTACTCAGAGCCTTGTAGTTCCTGGTCAGGATCCATCTGATCACAAACAGAAGACACAAACTATTGCTATACTGTTCTGTAAATTAGGCTAAAATGTCTAGCAGCAAACCTAGATTAAATAGGAATGTTCACTTCCATAATGACATACTCTTCTCCGTATTACTCAAGCAGAAGGTGAACACAAACCAGCTAACAGGCTGTGCTTAGACTCAGAATATTGCTACGTCAATAATATCAGGATCCTCAATTATTTCAATAAGGCCTGCAGAGAGACTTGCACCTGAACAGGCTTTTAACAGGCTTCCTGGTTCAGATGTGCTCTTCTCACCAGCAGCACATCCACACCAGACATATTTATGTTGGGGTGCTTTCGTCCGTATGAACACAACCTTTACATGCCCCTCCCTTCAACTTAGCAAAAAGAAGCATATGTTCATGTCTTCATAATACAAAAAGGTTATGAATCAAAGTGTTCTACACATTGCTGCTTGCCATTCAGCACATACCAACTTAAATTCCCTAGTGGTTTACTTAAAAAGGTGCAAGAAAAAAAAGAAATAAAAACTATCTGCACATTGTTGATGTGAAGGGTTATGTCAAGCTCTTACTTGTAATACTGTTTCTGGATAGCACTCATCTCCACTCTGAGGATCTGCTCCACTTTGGCAGGAAGAGATTTCTCCACATCCTTCTTGACTCGGCGCAGTAAAAAAGGTTCCAGCTCTTTGTGCAGACTGGTGTAGCCTGAGTCCCTGCCTTTACCATGTGCCTCCTCAAAGATCTCCCAGGAGTGAAACCTTGAGGAACAAAACATACATCAGTGGTGGTGTAGCAACACAGTCAACTCATTGTAAGAGATACAGGAGAGAATTCCTTATTTATTCCTCCTTAAAAGCAAGTGTGACCAAAACTGATTAAGTTTCATCATTTTACTTTGTACAAAGTGTCTTATAGGCTTGTTTAAATCAAAACATTATTTCTATACCACTATATATCAGGACCGTTTTAATATGCTGTTCTATTGGATACAGAACAGTTCAGTAAGGGAAAACAAAATGGGAATTTCTTTTGAGCTTCTTCTTTGCTCTAACTGGGGTTAGGAAAAGTAGTTGCTGACACTTGGGAAGCACTCTGCTCTGTACATGTGTGACTCATGTACACAGCACCGCACAGTGAAATTTAGACTCTGCATTTAACCCATCCTAGTATTAGGAGTAGTGGGCAGCTATTATATTATCAGAGCCCGGGGAGCAGTGTGGGGGTCCGGTGCCTTGCTCAAGGGCACCTCTGCAGTGCCCAAGCGGCAAACTGGCCCCTCTCCAGGTAGCAGTCCACACACCGCACTTGGTCCGTTGAACCGGTTGCCGAGCCAAGCCCCTATGGATGAAGCTACTGCCGCACTCATCTTCCTTACCAAAACATGATGCCTGCATTACCCACAATGCAACTGGACCGCCAACAGTTTGGTCAGAGATTCAGTTGTGTGGTATGCTAGTAACAAATAATACAGCCTTGAGCCAATAGCCTGCAGCAGAGATGAGGAGTGGGCGACAGGTGTGTAAGCTCACATCTTTCTCACTCCAGATGTTCTTCAGCCCTACAGAGACATTATCTCAAGTGGCCTCACTTGAGATAACCTATCAGACTTCACGAAGCTCCCTCTGGAGACACAAAGGGCTTTATCTTTGAAATTCTCTTAAAACGTTTGAACCCATGTAAAGAAATCTACTTACTAGTACTTGATAATGCATTGCTTACACTACATTTGTTCAAGTGTTTCAAAAAATTAAAAGGAGTCGTCATAGCAGTTTGCACTCCTACACCTGTTTGTATGGGAAGTCTACTGAACATACAGTTCAAACACATCACTTTGGATACATTTCTATGCAAAATTGCAATGCAATGCAATTTCTTATGGAAAAGACTTCTGGTATTGGAATTAGATGGATATTTGAAGCTGTCCAAATTCAGGTATCGTAATCGGAACTGAAAAAAGTGGCTCAGTGTATCTCTATTGGAATCTTAATTTTGTTAATTTATTGCCGATAAAATTAATTTAATTAAAAATGCACTACGGCTCTGACGCAGCGGGCTTCTCAGTCTGTTGTCTCACTCAATGTCCTGCCCACAGCACTATCTGATAAGTTACGGTCAGAGCTGCTCCGGTGAGCAAGAGGAGCTGTGTGTCCAAAAAAAGGCAGCAGATATTGCTGAAGTTGCAAAAATACCCAGTGTTTTCACTGGCAACATTTTGCAAAAAAACTAATAAAATAATATCACAAAAAGGAAAATAGTTACTTTGTGCTCAGTTTTTTTTTGTACGAGAACTTCATGGAGAGGAAAACGAGACGACACCATAATTAGATTATCATAGTTCATAAATATGCAGCACATTGACGAGACACAAATTTCGTCCAGCAGACGTGAATAACGCAGACCTTTCGACCGCATTCAACCCGTGTTTGACCTGTTCATATGAGTAACAATCCGCTTCATGGTTAAAGATTTAAGCATAACAATTGAAATCGCTTACTTCTCTGGCATAATGAAGTGCAGCAGGGACCATAGTTCTTTCAGAGAGTTCTGCAGTGGCGTTCCTGTGATCAGAAGCCTGTGATTGGACTTGAAGTCCATCATCGTCTTGTACAGGAGGGAGTCATCATTCTTCAGTCGGTGCGCCTCATCCACGCCAATGAAGGCCCAGTTAACATTGCCCAAAAATGACTGTAGATACACACGTTACAAGTTTTACATGTACTAATATTATACTGCACAGCTTTAGATAAATAAAGGCGATCAAGTGATATACAACATGATATAGTGAGGTAGCTACTGACCTTGTCTTTGAGAAGAATCTCATATGTTGTGAGAAGGATGTTGAACTTCAGTCTCTTGCTATGAACATGCATCCACTCATGTGTCCTGATCTATTAAAAGGAAACATGAAAATGTTGATACAGCCATTAACAAACAGTTGCCTTTGCGGCTTGTATCCATACAGCTTAACTTCAATTACAGGAAAAATGTATTAGGAAATTCGATCAATATAGTTGTGTGTGTATGTGAATTACAGATGTTTGAACCACCATACCATGTTCCTGCTGCTGATGTCTCCCAGATAGACGACAAAATTCATCTGAGGGGCCCAGAGCTGGATTTCCCTCTGCCAGGAGGTTAGTGTAGAGAGAGGCACAACCAACAAGAAGGGTCCATACAGTTGGTGATCATTAAGCAGGCAGTTGAGGAAGGAGATCGTCTGGATGGTCTTCCCTAAACCCATCTCATCAGCAAGGATGCAACTATTCCCTCTATGAATGAAGAAAAGAAGAGGAGAGACACAGCAAAAGCTCAGATTGTGGACCTGTTACACACTGCTGAGTGCTGGTGAACTATCATATGACCCACTCCCCATAATTACAGAATAGACAATAGACGCATGTTGAGAATTAAGGATTGCTTAAAACATACTTGCACCAGGAGTGGGCCATCCAATTCAAACTGTCCAACTGGTAGTCTCGGAGCTCGAGTCCATCACCTCCTATGTAAGATGGCTGCTTCTTCATAGGCATAAACCTGGGTCTCTGTTTGAGCACCTACAGGAAACAACAGCAGTTGGTAAAGCTAGACTAAATTCAGAATTCCATCACTCTGCAAAGGTTTTACACATTAGCAACACATTGCTAGTGCCAATAGAGACTTGGCAGTGCACTCATTACCTTGCAGTCTCTGGATGGAATGCACTTGGACTGATTTCTGCTCATGTAGTCATCGATGCATTTCTGGAACTTTTTGCCGATCAGAGCGCCATCTTCCCAGCTACATTCTGAGTATGATAAACCCTGCCACTTGCACAGGTAGTCTGGGTAACCAGCCGCAGACTTCTGGTTTGAATGTCCTGAACAAAAAGGAATTCAGAGACTTATTTAGTTACACAAATCCAGTGGCATTAAATGTATGCAGAGAAAAATGCTTTACACAAACAATTAATTTAGAAAGTGTACCTATGATTCGCTCTACAAGCTGGTACTGAGAGTGCAGGTCATCCATCATTTCTTCCTGACAATTGAAATACTCTATATCCTCTGGTGAAGCCGCCTTTATCCTGGGGACAAAAAGCATTAGAAAATAAGTAATAGTCTGTGTTCCATTTCCAATCTGCGCCAAACAAGATGGCACTAAATGGTTACGTTAAGCTATGGGTTTAGCATGGGTAATGTCATTGCATTGACCAGGGAGGACAGCTGGCGACAGACTGATTATATTCCGTCTGTCATGTGATTGTCATCCTAATTTCCCAAGTAGTGTTTCCTGCTGCTGTGATCATTAGAAGCACAACTTTCACTGTCTGTGTGTAAAGTCGGTTCATTAAATGTTGTGATAAAGGTTAATAAAGTGAGAAGCTCTTGGTTTATTAAACAAGCTCTCACCATCTCTTTTTCTCCGTGTCCTTCTTCTTGAAATTGTCCATTTTCTTCATGCCCTTGACGTTCTGTAACTTGAGTGTCTCCTCTGTCTCCCAAGTGTTGTGGATATGGGCCCAGTTCTTCCACTTTATCAAATACTGGATGTCACCAGCCTCTTTGTTGGAATTGAAGTTGATATTGGGGTCCCCGT
The DNA here is from genome assembly GCF_900634415.1 of Cottoperca gobio. Lineage (NCBI taxonomy): Eukaryota > Metazoa > Chordata > Actinopteri > Perciformes > Bovichtidae > Cottoperca > Cottoperca gobio. Next base: position 2,388,510 of record NC_041366.1, read on the forward strand.
CTGCTTCTATAGCGTATACAGTAGTTGTACTTCCTGTTGCTGTTAGGAAAGAAATGAAGTAACATATTTCTTTATTTCATCCTTAGAACGAAACTAAATTATTTGGTTCTCTTTTGAAGGTGAACATTCCAAAAAGGAACAGGACGCTCAAGATTAGTCAGTATCTTCCTGGTATCTCCTGACTTCTTCTAAATATAATGGTCTAATTCCTTCATTTTCCTTACAACTGTAATGCTAATGCTAACAGTTCTATGTAAGTAAATGGCAAATGCTAAAATGATTAGCACCATACTAGGAATAGTTAAATAAAAGAAAAACTGATTTGAGTGGTTTAACCTAGATTGTTAGTTTTTCGATTAGTCAAGCTTCCTAACCAAGAAGGGTCTATTTGATACAATTGGTAGCAAAACATTTTAGTGATTCAAAATAAAAATGGTAGCGTTACTTGGGCTGAAAAGGAGCCGTCAATCAAGTGTGATCTGACCGACCGAGAAATGGTTTGAGCCGTTTTTGAACTAGGTTTTCTCATAGTTGAGAACATTTATTTTCTCCCAGATTTGTGTAGATGTCTAACCGGTATATACATTATTACCATTACAAGCCACGTTCCCAGAAACTTTCAAATTTGATAATAAACCTGTTTATAGTGGCAGTTAAATAATCAGTCTTAGCACCGTGTTCCTCACCTCTTTTCCTTCCTATCCTGCAGTCCATCACTCTCTCAAGTGTCTCAAACTCCTCTTCCTCAGGCTGCGGGACATCTTCACCTACAACTTCAACCAGGTCGTCGGAATCAGTCTTCAGCTCATCGTCCTCCTTGTAGCTGATATTGACTGTGGCCTGCCGCCGTGGCCCCGCAGACGCCACCTTTTTGTAGTTTTCATCTTCGTCCTCAGAGGAAGAACACTTCTGGGATGATTTCTTCTTCTGGTTACTACTTTTCTTCCCATTCCGAAAATTCATCCTGAGATATGACAAGAGATGACAAAAATATTACATGTGCCAGGTTAAACTCACACGACTCTTTGTATTCCTTTAAAAAGGTCATAGGTCATATGATCAATACCTAAACAGCTGAGGTGAGTTACCACTAAAAAGGGAAATAGTTAAGAGAACAAAGTAACCCTGCGTACCCAGGTAGCCATTAAAGGGCAACTGTCCACTTACTTGGTTGGAGGCTTTCTGCTTTTGATTTTGTGACTAGGCTCATAGTCTGATGCCGTTTCATCACTTTTCTCCTCCGCTGATGAGTCTGATCCAGAACCACTCCCAGATCCAGAACCCGATCCAGAGTCAGAGGAGCCTGAATTTCTTCTCCTTTTGGATCCACTCGATGAGTCAGATCCATCGCTACTTGATGAGTCCTAGAAGAGATTATAATCAGACAGAAAGTTCATTTATAATCAGATGGCACAAATTCATTCTGCACCTCCAATTACAGATGTTACAGTTAAGTACACTATTGAACTCCAAATGGTGTTGATTAGTTCCTAGTCAAGCAGCACAGAACAAGTGTATTGGGGATTGATTTTAAACAAACCTCATCGGATCCACTGTTTGAGGAGCTTTGTCTCTGCTGCTGCTGCTGCTGCTGCTGCTGCTGCTGCTGTTGTTGTTGTTGTTGTTGCTGCTGCTGCTGTTTCCTGAGCATAGCAGATCTTTGCACTGCTAGGATACTTGGGTTGGACTTCCAGAACTGCAATCAATGAGTGTATTAGAAGGTTAGCCAAAAATGTGTGAACAAGTGCAAAAGCTTTTACATGACAAGAGTCGACCACTGTGTTAAACATCCAAAAAGAACTGTGTGCCAAAATGTGTCAGTCAAACCATGTTAACTCTTGAGTATTGCAACTCTACAGTTCCTGCATTAGACTTAGAGTTGCTACAGAGATGCAAGGAAATGCTGAGTCCATTTTGAAAGATTGTTTTCACGCAGTGTTAAGAACTTTGATGCCGATTATATAACAATAGCGTTACAGTTAACACACATTGATCAATTTTTTTTCTTTAGCCTTTATTTAACCATGTTTGTCAAATTGAGATCACAGGCATCCATTCTTGTTAGAATAATTACATTTTCTCTAAATGTCAATTTTGAGTAACAAATAAAGCCCATCTTTGCTAATTTCTTTGAAATCCCATTTATTTACCTCAGCTCCGTCAATGTTTGACTTATTTGGCGGTTCCATCTTCTCCTTGGATTTCTCTGTGTCAGAATCTGACGGGCTGCCAGAGTCTGAGCCACTTCCTGAGTCACTGCTCCCTGATTGGCTGCTGCTGCTGGAGGAGCTGGAACTGGAGCCTGAGGCGGACCCTGATGCTGAGCCTGATCCAGAACCGGATTCATCATCAGAATTACTGTCACATGTAAAGAGAAAATAATTAAACACATATATGTGCATTAGTAATTAATAGATAAGTCATCCACAAATCAAACAGGATATAGGACTCATTGAATTATTATTATTTATTTTAATACCGGTGCCAATCTAATACCTGGTACAAATAAAGAATGACGTTTACTATACCCTTTCGGACTTTATTAACATCCATTTGGGCCTTGTGTATAATTAAACATGATGGCACATAGACACTGAAAGTGTTGCATGCTCGTAGCTTATTTATTTAGACACTACCATCGCCGTGTTAATGCAACTGGAGTGCCACAACAGAGGAAGGGATGTCCGGCATAAAAGTTTATTCTTACACAACTTCTACCACAACGCAATCCAATTTCATCTGGCAATGCAATGTGTTAGTCAATTATATATATATATATATATATATATATATATATATATATATATATATATATATATATATATATATATGTGCAGAGTTAAGTGAGATTACCTGGCATTGGGCTTCTAACAGTTGAAATTGCAATCATTAATATCTGAAGCTCATTAATGCCGCCTTCAAAACTTTCCAGCATAGTAAAATTCTGCCTCAATGCAGTTCTGCGGTGTGACGTAAACATACTTGTGCGTAACAACAACACGGTAAACAACTGTGGCATACATACCATTAGACCATCAGTCTGTAACTTTATAAATTACACATTTCAATGTATTTTTAATGTTGATGTCCTGTTCTTCTTAATGTAATTTTTTAATGTTATATGTACATGTAAAGCGTCTTTGAGTACCTTTTAAAAGCCCTCTATAAAATGTATTATTATTATTAATAATATAAACAAACAGAAGATGGCAGTTTCAGACACAGAAATGTCAGACAAGGTGTATGAAAGTATTCTGCTCCAGTCTAATGTCAGATAGTTACTATTATCAATATATTATCAGCTGAGATAAAAAACAAAAAACTACTCTGATGACCTTTTGTGCAAGATGATTAGTTTATTTACCTTGATTCTCCACTGCTGTTGCTTACACTTTCCTCTTCACTGCGTCCAGCCATGTTGAAGCCTAAAATATAGACTTCCCCCTGACAACCTGCGGTATTATGTTCCACGTGGTTAACCTGTCCGAGAAGATACAAATGAACAACATTAGAAATACTGTCTGGAAAATGCCAGGATTGTGCATTCATCTTGTTCAAATTCGACACAACATACACATCACACAATTAACACACTGCAGGTACAAATCCTCGTGCTTAGAAAGTAGAAAGCATTTGCAGCTCAGTACACCATCTCTGACCAACTATAGCCCCTGCATCAAAGTTCATCCAATGAACTGTCCTTGAGGAACTGTCAATACACTTGCGCACGAGACATTTGTTGATGTGGAAATTTTGTGAAAAGTAATTTGTGATCGGCGGGTTCGTTCAGAGTTAGGTTAACTGTCTCCGTAGCTCACCAAAACACTTATTGTTTCACGAATATACAGAGACCAGAACAGACGTGAGATGTGCAGACGGCTGTAGCTACATGCAACTGTTAACTTAGCTGCATTTGTTCTCTCACCGCAGAGGCCTATCAGGCCTGCGCAGCACCAGCGTGTTTTCACATCCACGCAAAGCTTCGTTGGCACTCTCATAAACTAAATGAACACATTAACCTTAGCTAGGCCCAAACAAAGTCCTTTAGCAACCGGACTTATGACAAACTTTGTGTCATCTAGTCTTAGCGTGGATAAAGTTTAGCTTGTAGCTAACTAGCTACTACCGGCTAATGACGCCAGTATTAGCTATTGGCGGGGTACGTTGGCAGTAATGTATGCAGACTGTGCCAACGCGCCAGCCAGTATTTTATCTCCGAATTCCAACGGAGAACAATAACCCCCGACAATGATTGCATTACCCCCGGCGGTTCTGGCAACTTCACTGCTACAGGATAATGACTGTTCCTTATGTATAACCAATTACGGTTTGCTAGCTCTGATCTGTTGTGCTAGTATCATGGTCCTCTGCGTTACACAACCATAACACTTGTAAAACATGAAAAGCAACGTTAATATTCCATACTATGTGCCGGAACCATGTGGGCTAAACGTTAAACGCCATGACATTTTTTTTATTTTAAGTTAACATGTGTTCAATAAACATGGGGTGAGAAGAGGATGATAGTCCAGCGTTTACTAACGTTGCCAAGGAAAGTAGCGTAAGCTAACGTTATGAAGCACGAGGCTAGCACGGAAGCTAACGAAATGACAAAACTTTGCGCTAGTTCATCTTAGCAGGCAACTGCTGGAATGTTCACTTTCCAGTTAGAGCCTATACACGGCGTTAAACAGTCAAGCATATTTAACTATGCAAATGTATATGCAAGTAGTGGACCACAGTAGAGTGCTAAATGTATTTGGTATTCATTATTAAAACCAGAAACCAAATGAGCTAACCTAACTTCACCCTCTTCCATCTTGTTTTCATTCGCCGCTCACTTCTCGCGGCTTTTACCACATCAACATGCAACGTTAGCTTACTTTCTCACTGAACTATGGGATAAGTAATTCCACACTGTATGTTACCTGGTGTTATTTTATGTTACCTGGCAAACTCCAATCAAATTGTTGTTTAAATCCGCCTTTCCACTTCAGAGGTCCTTTCTTCTTTTATTTAACTAGCAAGCTAGCTGCTGAGATAGCTAACGCTACCTTACGCTAGCTAGCTATCTCCTAGTTAGGGAGAGCAGCCCCGAACGATTCAGTTCGGTAGAACTGGTGCAGTGTTGGTTTTCCTCTCCCACGAAAAAATCAAGTAAGTCCCCTTTCCCGATTTAGATGGAAGCAAAGTCTAGTGCTCGTTGGTCAACTGCGATTGTAGAAAACTGGCATTTCAATCCAGGGTCTTCCGACAACCGGCCTCCGCCATGACGCCGTAGGGTTCACTTCACTAGGAAACCCCGGACAGTGACGTAACGACGGTGCGCCTCACTACACTGCATCAGCAGCGAACATCTGGCAGCGAATAGTTAGACAATAACTACTTCCACAGGACAAATGGAAGAATACACTCATGTGTTAACTTTAAACTCAACAATAGCGCTATGAAAATGGCTGCCTATCGGGAGGGCAGGTGGAAGGAGAATGGCGTTTTTGCGTCCCAGACCGTTGAATTTAGAAAAAGTTGAACGTCAGGCAAGTAAATCGGAAGAAGATCATATGTATGTACATAATGTGGTGTGGTGATGCCAATGCTCACAATACATTGTGGGAGGATGGACAGGTGTGTGTTTAAAATTAGAAGGCAGCAAATGTTAGATAGATTTCCTAACAGATGAGAAAATAAATGTGACTCTAGACTCTAGATGTACCTATTATCTCTAAATAAGTTGAAAAGAGCCCTAAATAAGTGTAACATTGTGTCTGGAAAAGATTAAGTATTCTATATAATGTTTCAATTTATTTTAGTGAGCAGTGGCAAGGTTATCGGAGCTGTATAAAAAAAAGCTGAAATTGTTCCTATCAAAAAAACTTGGGAAACCTGACCAGTCTAGATAATTATAGAGCTTTAGCTTTAGAATCACATACATACAAGACCATGGATTTATTCTTACCATGTCAGAGTGGGGTTTAAAAAGTACTCTAGGTCCATTGATGTCTGACAAGTCACTTTTTGCAGATGATAGGGCAATTAGGAAAAAAGGAAGGGATTTTGAATAAATTGTACAGAAAGTCCAGGAAGCTATCATTGACGTTTAAAACTGGTCTCTGATTGGAGGTTTTAAATCGTCTGTAGAAAAATCTCAAACTTTACTTTACTTTACTAGAGTCAGTGAAGATATTTGTTTGAAACGTTATGGTTAAAGATTAGGAAACATATAAATGTTCTAATTTTTAGGAATATGGTTTGAAATGTTGCTCACATTACAAATTCATATTGACAAAATAGAAGATACATGTAAAAAAAGTCTTGAATATCATGAGATGCTTGACAGACATTGGACTTTAATCAGGTCAGTTCTGGATGATGGTTCTATTGTATGTAGATCAGCTGCGTGGACGTCCATTAAAAGGTTGGACAGAATTCAAGCATTCCGGTTGAGTTGTGGGGCTGTCAAGGAAACGTCGCTGTCAGCGCTTTAGGTGGAAGTTGGGGAAATACCTCTTCATCTAAGAAGAAAGCAAGTAGTGGTAAATTATTGGGCAAATCTGTAGAGTCGTACAGATTTACACTACACAAAGCTTATAAACATGTTTTAAAAAAGCGACAAAATCAGAAATGCATTCAATTTGCAGTCTTATGTGAACACCATTCTCTATGAGCGGTACAGAGATTATGTACGTATATTTACTGATGGGTCGAAAAACCCTATAATAGTTTAAAAAGTAATGCATTTTATGTTCCAGTGTTTAAAGTTAATATGCCCAAATTGTAGTGCAGCACTGGCTAGTCTCAAACATATTTCTTCGAGGTGTAGACAGGTTGTTCTTAATTAAATATTGCAGTCTTTATATAGAATGATTAGGTTAGGAATTGATACACAGTTTTAAAGTGTACCAAATCATGTAGACAATTAGGGGGAATAAAACATTACATCAACATACCAATTGAAATAGAGTTGGCATTACCAATAAGAAAGGCATAAACCAAATATAAAAAATTAAGACACAGTAGACAGGCAAGGTATTTGTATCAGATACAGCCAGAAGTAGTCGGAAGGCAGGAAGGAAGAGTGTCTGATTAGATTGGGACATACTAAACTAAATTAATCTGTACACCTCATCGGAAAGCAGTGTCTGCAGTCAAATGGAGACTGTGGATCACGTCATCTTTGTCTGTTCTAAATATATAATGTTCACTAGTCCAGTGTGGTTATTTTGCAAAACCAAAGGCAGGATCTGATGATATGGCCTATAGCAGCACTTTTACACAACTCATTCAGCATAAACATACACATATGAGGTCCCCGAACCTCCCATCCTTTTTTAGTAGCAATACATATGTTATTTTTTATTTTACTCAGGACAATTTGAACTTTATTTGAATTCAAACTTTTATTACAATCAGAATTTGGTGCAGCCATGACTTTGGACGTTTTCATGTTTTTTATGTGGAAGTTGTGTTGTTTTTTTGTGCCTTGACCCCAAATAAACAAAGTTTCATCTCGGCTGTCATTTATGGTTGAATGGACATTTAAATAAAACTTAAAAACTTAAAACGTAACAATGAAGCAAAAAGGGAAAAAAGGGGGAAAGTGATTTTATTCAGCAGCACCACCATCTGCTGGTGATGTATGTTTAACGCATGATGAATTAGGCTAAATTAATTTAAAATCAGATTTTTAATCTTTATTCCATTTGATTTTTACGTTTTTGACCACAAAGGTAATGAAAATAGACAATATCTAGGCCTCATTGTATATGGGGATTTGTTTGGTCGGCTGAATGAGCTCGTTATTTACGGTTATGGACCAATAGGAAGTGAGCCAGGAATCCAGCATCTCCGGAACTGAAGCACATATCCTGTATCTCTAAACATTACTGCGGAGTGATGACAGGATGCTACTGCTGAGCCGGACACTCACCAGACTCATCCCTCACACATGTTGTTAAAGTTCTAGTCGACCTTACAGAAGACTAACAATGGGGTGGTAACTGAGAAGGTGAGTATATGACGGCCAATAGCGATTAATGTATCCACTGCATGCAGTTTCATCCTGAGTGCATCCGCCAGACATCATTTATTAAGCAGTAAATGTGAAGCAGCAGTAGTAAGGGCTGATGATGCCTCAGCAGAGAAATAAAACGACACAGGTAATGCGCTCCGTGTCCCTCATGTTCAGCATTATCCTCCTGCAGACATATGTCGCAGACCCAAGCGATATACGTAGGCTGTCTAAGCATGTGAAAGCATTTGGCATGATTTTAAAGGCGCAGGTCAATGAATATGAGTTTGAGTATACCTCATAATGCAAACACAAAGATGGAGTAGAAGCCAGGCTGGGTTGAAGCTGCGGGGGGGGGGGGGGGGCGGAGGGGCACAGAGCAGACTACACAAGGCAGCACATTTATTTTAGTGCACCCCTCTCCTTTCCTCCACTCTGTCTCTGACTTTAGGTGTGTGTCACTGCCCTTCGCGACGTACAGCGGAGGAGGAATGTGAATGCGCAAAAACAATTTTCTATACAACATATACAGTCGGGAGTCCATGCTCCACCAGTTTGGGGGTCCTTGGCCTGAAAAACGTTGAAGACCCCGGGTATATAGTGATCATTTTGCACATGCCGATGACATACATCAGTGTAGTAATTGTCCAGAACTGTCTGTAAAGTGAAAGTGTGAGCGCAATAAAACACAAACAGTGAAACTGATCTTATTTGTCATTTGTCCCTTTTGATTTTGTCATACTGATTATCTCTTTGTTTCAGTCTCCTTTCATGAAATGTTTTATAAGCCCTAACAGGCTTATGACATTACTGTCTGTTTGTCACCTCTACAGCTTGTATGTTCTGTGCTTTGACACGTTTTATGTTTTTAAGGAAATGAATGAATTACGTACACTGGCTTTAGGGGGAACAAACTAGTGCAGTTGTAGGGTTAAACTCTGCTCTCGAAAGTGAGAGGACTGAAAAGGGGAATTGCTAACCGACTTAAAGTAATTCCTTCAATTAGTAATACACAAATTAATGAAGTTTAACCAGTTAGATTAACACAGTTTGTTTTGAAATTGAGTTGACAAAACCTCATTCATTCGTGTGTTACCAGTTGAAGTAATTCTCTTTAAGTTTTCTCTTTTTTTTCAGAAGAAACATGTAATGCTGAACAATAATTTAAGTATTCAGCATGAAACTGTCTACCCAGAAAAAATAAGGAAAATGTCTTGAAGGAACGCCATTTTGATGACAATTTTTAATAATAGAAAACAGGAACTTGTCAGAAGCAAAAAGAGAACTGCAACCTGCAAATACAGACTTACTGTCTCTTTGCATTCCATCGGCATCTGTTCTACTCTGCCAAGCATGCACACATCTCTTTAATCTAATATAAATATTTCACTAAGGATTGGTTCATATATTTTTAGAGGAGGCCTTTTGACTTGTCATAGCAGGAAAAAGAAAAGGTGGAACTGATGCCATTAATGATGGCTGTGTATCCTTTCCGTAAAGGTAGACACACTCAGAGGCCACCGTGTACTCCAGAGTAATGCACTTATACCTCAGTATGTAGTTCTGTGTCGACATGAAGCTTCCTGCCACAGCAAATCCTCTCCTCAAATATTAAGAATAATATACAGGACGCCATCAAAAGAACCCAGTGATGCAGGTTATATGTGCGTTTACTGCCGTCTACGATGCACTGTGGTTATATTTGGGAAAAATAAATAAATAAATACCGTGACAATAAATATCTATGAAGGCAGATAGTAAGTGCAGTGATTACACTATTAAAATAGGGTTTCTTTTTGGTGCTTTGTAGAAAGCTGAAACATGTCACGCTTAATGCATATTTACACGTTACAGTGTACAACTGACAACTCTCCCAGAGGTAGTGTGTTGCTTTACACCTTTAATTAAATTGCCTTTAAAATGATTTCTATACAAGCCATGAGTATCCATCAAAACACTAACACCAGCAACGTTTTTCTCATAGGTTGATTGATTAAAGAAAGTTTTGAGTGGAAGTTGTGTTGTTCCACAAGGTGGAGCCATATGCAGTCAAGTTAGGGGTAACTAGCAGTCAAGATGGATGTGATGGGACTCCAGAGGTCATCAGAATCATCACATTTTAAGTACTTAGTTAGTTGTAGTTGATAGTTCTAAATAAGTAAGTGTGACACCTATTATGATTGTTTATAATTGAGACATATGTAGCCCCTCAAGGCCACATTTCACTTGAGGTAAGAAGACACTTCACTTCCTTCAGTAGGAAGAGACGTGAGCAGTAAGGCTGCACTATGAAGACCACAAGTATAAAGTAGACATCATATGGTGAGATTTTCCATTCCTCAGTGCATGAACTCCAAACAAACCTGAACCACCTCACCTTGAAGATGAACTACAATCTGTATGTCGCCTGCATGTAGCTTGAAATGTCAGCGTTGCACAATCTCTTCCATGCTGTGTGGTAGATAGTTTCAAGTTTATTTAATTTATGTAGCACTTTGACATACATATATGTACATATGGAAATACAAATAGATTTAGATAGATTTTTTAAAACATCAGATACAAACAAAGAGACAGGTTACACACACACAGAGAATGAACATGGGCTGAAGACTCAGCCGGTCTAATGGGCTCCTGCAGGACAAAAGATAGCGGTGCTGTTTTCCTTTTCACTTTTACTCTGACACTGTGATGCAGATCGCTGTAGAATGATCAAGAAAACGATATTCACCTAAATAAATGCAATTGTAGAGATTAATAAGGTACTAAAACATGGAGCTTTCCCCACATATTCATGTGTTTTACTGTCAGATAAGAAATTGGGTTCATGCTCATTCATGTTCATTTCTGTCATATAGATTGACTATGTTGTTTATTAAGTACACACGACATCTATCACGTCCCTTCTCAGTTGCTCTCCCTGAGGTTTCTTTCTCATTTAAAAAGCAGCAGACATCTACAGAAGATGATGAACCATTCAACGCATCAATTGTCTTGAATTGGTTGAATTAAAGCTAAAACTTGTGTTTTTCAAGAATAGCTCACTAAATATGCAAAATGCATCTTGAAAAAATAAAATTGCAGGACATGCACAATGTTACACAAGCGTGGATTTAAGAAGTAGAAGTTAGTAAGAAAAGGAAGGCAAGAATAAGAAATATGCAAGACAAGATCACACCAGTGAAGCAATAGACGGAATTGGAGTTTCGGGATTCCGGTGGAATCACAATGCATGCTGGTGTGGCGGGCGTAGATAAGTGAGCACCAACTCTACAAGGGCCGCCATATTGGATTTCTTCTCTACGTGTTTACATTGTATTTAGGTTATTCTGTAAACAAACCTACTACTCTACAATGAGTTCTGAGCTCCTTTCTTATGATGAGGTTCAGATGTGGAAAGTCGAAGCTTTGAAAGTATTTTTCCTTTAAACGAATACAAAGAAGGCAAAGCATTTAGACTGTTTGACTCTGGCTGGTTGAAACAAATATCTTTCAATCCTCTCGCAGATTCTGAGTATTGCTTTTTGAAAGCAAAATGTTCAATTCATTGAAAATTTCCCAAACGCCACATTCGGCATGGATCTGCGCAGTCAAGAAAACTGGCGATATCATAAGTGCTTATTGCAGTTGTGTTGCAGGGTAAGCTATTATAAATATATACCTAACTTGTGTTTGTTAATTATTATAAAACTCAATATATAGAAAGTACATTTGTCAATCTATAAATCAAGTAGATAGACTACATACCCCACGTCGAGTTCAGGATCAGGGAATTAATTTGTTGGTTTTCCTTGCATGAAATGCTCACTGCAAATCCGCGAAGATTTCTTGGGCTCCCAAGACTTCCCATTGTAATCCTGTATCTTTACAGCTTTGGTCCATGCTAGCCTTCGATCATTGTTCTTTAGTGCTGTTGGAAATGAAAATAGTTCAAACAGGGGCTTGCAGTCGCAATTTTTCATCAAACGAGTGCAATCGTGAAGCTCACAATGAGATTCTGCCCATTTATTTAGCTTTCTCCCACTGTTTGAACATCCTTTCACCACACAATTTTGGTGTCCAAATCCCATAACTAGAAGAGCGATGATTACACACTAAAAACTAGCCAAATACAATGTAAACACGCAGAGAAGAAATCCAATATGGCGGCCCTTGTAGAGTTGGTGCTCACTTTTCTAGGCTTGCCACACCAGCATGCATTGCGATTCCACCGGAAGCCCGAAACTCCGATTCCGTCTATACAAATGTTGCTGAGGCTTCACAAACACATCAACACTTGTAGAGTGTGAACACTGACACTTGTATTTGTGTGGATGCTCTTCCACACTATTCGTAACCTTAAGCATTACAACTACTAGGCTAACTCCAACCCTACATTTAACCTACACTGAGGCCTAGCGTAGGGTTTAATCCTCAAACAGCCCTTTGAAGTGACTGCAGGTAAAATGCCTTTACTTTCTAAACATGTCTCACTCTCAAGGTTTTAAACTCTTATTTGTCCTTATAAACCTGCCATCTCCCCTGCTGTAGTTATAGGGAACATTGTACATGCACATTAAGAAAACACCTTTTAAAATTGAATTGAACTGAAAGTAAATTTTAGGACATAATACCAATCAGCAAAAGACCGAGGGCGTAGTGTGCAATTTACTGACAGTATGCTGTGAGTGTGAAACACACCAAAGCCAGTTGGCACTTCCTGATTGTGAAACATGTTCTGCTCATACACACACACACTCACACACACGCACACACACACACACACACACACACACACACACACACACACACACACACACACACACACACGTTTGAGTATTTCCATTCTTGTGTTACTATATACATTTACTCCTCTTCATTTTAGAGGTAAATATTGTACCCGACAGCAACAGTATCGTTGGTATTTACTTTTGTTTTGTTCAAAAGGATATGAAAAGCTTCTATGATGTTTTGCATAATGTGTGCAGATTAAACTACCCATCAATATATAAAGTAGTTAAAATAAGCACCACAATGAGCAAAGCAATTCTGCTTATTAATCCATCAGTAAGAATAATAATCCGTAATATAAATCAAATAATAAAACTCTACGAATATGAACAAACTGATTGAGGCCATTCTGCATGAGAAGTACTTTTATTGTTTTATACTTTAATACATTTTGTTGTTAATAATTGTACTTAATGAAGTTGAATGCATGACTATCAACTGTAAATATGTATATTTGTAATGTGGAATTACAACTTTGTCTTAGCTAATGGATCTGAGCACTTGTTCTACGACTGAACAAAACACTGATTACACAAAGTAATAATCTTAGTGCAGCAAGAGCAGAAAGAAGAGCAACACAAACACATTGGCCTAAAATAAAATGAATTGCCACTCCCAATGACATATTATCATGCTATTTTTCAATAACATATTTTTCTAAATCTATTTAATAACGTAGTAAGTTGGATAACTAATGTAGCAATAACTGAAAATTGTAATTTTATAATTTATAGTTACACTGGTCAGAATTCCAAAGACTTCGTCCATGTGCACCATTTGTTTTATGTAACAACAATTACCAAAACGTTATACATCATACATATACGTAACATTCAGTAATATTGATATGAGATGTAACGTAGGGTCAGTGTCATTTCAAATACTTACAATTTGTCTGCTTAGTAAAACAGAATCATATTTATATATCACTGCATGATGTAGTTCAAAACAAACAATTACAAAATAGGAAACCTGATCATAGAAATAGCCAGTTAATACTCAAACTCAGATCATTGCAGTATTACACCATAAGTTACTTTAATAGACATAAATATAATGAAACAGAAAAAAACATGGAACGATGAAAAATAATGAATTATAATGAACTGTGGTTACTTATGAAGTTCTATTGAATAATCATATTGTATGTTATGTTACATGTCAGAGCTTCAAGACACAAAGAAACAAAAAAACAAAAGAAAATCAAACGTAATGTGTAATCATAATATATACTATATGATACAATTACGAGCTTCTTTTTTAAAAAGGTTTTAAACAGCATCTTCCTCAGCAGATGCTTTCTCCATTCTTCTTCTAAATATATGTGTTTGTCTACAGTAATGTTTCAAAGGTCAACGATGAAGTTTCTCTAGCAATAAAAATACATTTAAGAAAATATGATGAAACACATCAAAATGACTAAATATAGTCGCTGTCACTTTTGTCATTGCAGTTGTCACATCATTTCCTGCGTGCAGCAGTCGTGTTGGTCAGTGTTCAGATAAAAAAAAAGGAAGTAAGCGAAGTCGTTGAAATGAGGAAGCTTCGGTGCTCCTCCACCTCACGATGTATCACTACACAGACTGACTGTTGATCAGGTCCAGCTGGAAAACACAAACATCAGCTGTGAGTTGACTGTTTTCATGTATTGTTTGTGAGGAGCTGGCTGAATCTAAGATGATCTGTGTATCGCATGTTGTTCAGACTGCTGGCAGCTGATGTGCTGGAGGACTGAAAGAACCAAACTCGAGGAGGATCAACAGTCTGGAACTACTTCACCTCGCTGTATACAGTAAGTGCAGTGTCCATGTTTCCTTTTCCACCCGGTAACATAGACCTTCTGGACTTCACCACCACAGTGAATGTTCTTACTGGCTTACCAAGTCATTCTCTCACTTTGCTGATTTACCCCCAACACGGGGTTAGATCATTCCACTCTCAGGAAATTAATTATTATCTTAACTTAAAATGAAAAAAACATGGGCTATCAAAGGATATAACCATTGAATGTGTTTCCAAGACAAATTAGTTTCTCTAATATTGCCCTTTTATTACTTACCTGGCTGATAAAGTTTTATTTTTAAACAAAATTAATATTTTAGGACTCAGTAAAGGACTTCAACACTCAGACAACAAGGAAGCATTTTATTTTCATGAGTAAAACTTCAATTTGCCCAGATCTTTATCAGCGGTGGAGACTAGTGGAGTACTGCACTGAAGTCCAACTTCAGGAACTTTACTTTAATATTTCCAATTCTGCTACTTAACATCTCTACTACACATTTCAGAGGGAAACATTGAACTTCTTACTCCGCTACATTTTTTTAACAGCTGTCGTTACTTTGCAGATTATGATCTAACTTTAAAACACACGAGAAGCTTATCAAATAATCATGTTTAAAGAATGAACAAAAAAGGCATCTGCCCTTGTTCCATTTAAGATGTCTATGAGTTATAAGCAGTTCCCCTTTAAACATATGGTTTATTAAAGATAATGATATGCATTATTTTAATATTGCATATTGTATTGTATACCGCTTTGTCTTTGCTTCTTACCACCCGCAGTAATTATCTCACGACTCCTCAGATTTCTGTTGTGACCCTTCAGAGGAGAGCGCACAAAGGAAGTCTGCACGCTGTAGAACTCCGAGTAAATCCCTTATTGTATCTTTACGCAATGTTTCAATTCGTAAGATCTTATTCAGGCACAACGTGCAAACGTGTAAAATATTTTTTGCATCTAATATTTTTTCCTGGATGTTTGCTCACTTGCTCCTCTGCTCACGAAACAGTGAATGAAACTACACAACTGTTATATAAAGGAGTTCAAAGTAGCTCCACCACGACCAGCTACAATATAAATAGTATTTTAATGTGATATTTAACAATATATATTTACAGGGGCCGTTATTGTTACAAGTGTGTGTTGAGATGCAGAGAATGTGATCACAGGAGGCAGATAACAAGCTGCATAGACTCAAAATAAGTTTTATCAATTTTCTCCATGAAAGCAGCTGCTACAAAATCATTATGTCCCCACAAATACATATTCTGTATTTGTACTGTTTGTTACATCCGAGGCCAGCAGAGACACAGTGAGGTCTCAATAACAACAGCAATAATAATAATAAAGTACAACATAATATAGTAAAGTAAAGCAGATAACATATGATATCAAATGTAATATGGTAAAGTATAATATATTGTAATTTAATATAATATAGTAATAATAAATATTGACTATAGTGTTGTATAATATTTAAAAAGATATATCAAATATATAACAAAGCATATAAATCAGTCCAACAGAGAGACAATGAAGAGGGAGAGCGGTGACATTACTGCTGTTGTTTTACCTAAATTAAAATATTTTTGGGTACAATGTGTTGCAGCTGAGGGTTCATACAGGCGAAGTGTCCTTGAACAACACGCTCAATCTTTCCTTATGGTCTCCAAGGGTGAGGGGATCATTAGAGACAACAGTCAGACAGTACAATGCACTCACACTCATGGACAATTAACATCCAACCGCCAAGCAAAGAATAAAATAAAATAAAATTTGAATCTCCGAGCAATCCCAACCAATCTTCAGTACGACGGGAGCAGGCCTATGTGGATGATTTAGTGAGTTTACCTGGAACCCTGAAGTGATGAGCCAGTGGCATGAAGTTAAACTCAAAGAAAGAGGATCCGGACTTCCATCTGTGTACAGACATTATGTGTGCCTTGAAACAACTTTAAATCATGTTTTCAGTGGTTCACTGATGATGGTCTGCGATGTTATCATGTTCCTGTCTGAACCTCAGCTCTATTTCCATTGTACACTGGTATCCCTGTCAGCGGGGGAATGGAGTGAAGGGTTGGACGACTCATCCTGTTGGAACTCAATACTTTGTGTTTCATTCTTTAGGCTACGTTTTACTGATGAAACATCTGTTTTTTGTAACCATTATTTTTTCTGAGTAAATGAACCTTGATTGTTATTTGGCTTTACTTTTGTTTGTTTTTAGGGTTAATTGCATCCTGTGGCTGAACTTTGTCCTTAAGGGAGCCACCACCCAGAAGCCAACATGGCTGACACGGTGAATGCATTACCATTCTTCTATGGCAACATCACCAGGGAGGAGGCGGAGGAATACCTGCATTTAGGGATGAGCAACGGCTTGTACCTGCTACGGCAAAGCCGAAACTATCTTGGAGGCTTTGCACTGTCTGTGCTGCATTCAGGCCGCTCCTACCATTACACCATTGAAAGAGAACCCAATGAAACTTATGCTATTGCCGGTGGTAAGAGCCACAGGACCCCTGTGGATGTGATTGACTATCACTCCCAGGAGATGGACGGCCTTGTGTGTCTGCTGAAGAAGCCCTGCAACAGGCCCAAGAACATGCAGCCAAAGGTGGGGCCGTTTGAGGACCTGAAGGAAAAACTGATCCGGGAGTATGTGAAGCAGACATGGAATCTGCAGGTTAGTTTCAACTCTTTACTGTAAGTAGAAGGAAGGTTGATCCGAATATCTAGATGGATGTCTACAACGTACAATCTGGGAAGTAGTTTATTGGTTGTGTTTCTTAATACAATACAATTCAATACAATATTATGATTAAGATTCTGAAATAGCTGGTGATAAAACAATTTAGTTTGACTGAGTTTGTGGACTTTGTGATTTCTTTCTTTGTCAAACTGCTATTTCCAAGGTTAACAATTAACTTTCAAGCTCAAGATTTGCTAGATGTGTTATCACCTCTAAGGCTTGTGATAAACTAGTTTTTTACCAACACGTAAGAGTAGACAAGCGGCTGTAACGCAGTGTTTACACACCTGCCTGCATACTGTGTGTGAACCTGGAGGATTTAAAAGTGTATGCCCTAGGAGGCAGATCAAGACCCAATCATGTTCACTGAGCACAGATTTTGCACAAGAAAACATAAGTACAGATGGCAACAGCTGAGGAGGTTACTGTCATTTTATTGTTCAGAACACGTCGTGCAAAGTATGTTCTGTTTTCTCATGTGTGTGTGCAGGGAACAGCTCTGGAGCAGGCCATCATCAGCCAGAGGCCTCAGCTGGAGAAGCTCATCTCCACCACTGCACATGAAAAAATGCCCTGGTTCCACGGATCAATAACACGAGAAGACTCTGAGCCCAGGCTTCAAAATGGCTCCCGTATAAGTGGAAAATTCCTGTAAGTATTTTACAAGTGTCTTTGTATTGCTTTAATAGTTTAAATAGTGTGAAATGAACTGTTATGACCCAGGGAACACACAATCAAAAAACCCTGCTTCATTGTGAAATGTTAATTTCTAGGAAACTTTCTTTCTCTTTCTTCTTTCTCAGTCAGGTTTTCCTCCCGGGCTGTTTCATGCTGTTTAACACAATACTTTGTTTTACCAATTCAAATCTCAGCAAACCATTTCAAACCTTTAATCTTAACTAAACCATCTCAAACCACATGACATGGCAATTGACTGGATTGATTATTGTATTATTGTAATGCTGTAATTTTATTATTATTCTGTATTTCCTTTCTTTTCTTTTCTTTTTTTTAAAACATATTTGCTATTTGATAAAAGTGAATGTATTTTGCTGCTGAGGCTTTGGTTGAGAGGTCTCGTATGAAGAAACACACACACACACACACCCACACAAACACACACACACACAAACACACACACACACACAAACACACCCCACACACACACACACACACACACAAACACACCCCACACACACACACACACACACACACACACACACACACACACACACACACACACACACACACACACACACACACACACACACACACACTGTGGTTTCCGCTCTGGCAGTTTGCAAAGGACTTCCTGAAGTAGCCAAACAAGCAGGGCGAGATGAGACTTTGTCCCTTTTCTCACAAAGCATAAAAAGAAACGTGTTTCCACTGAAACACAGCCTCATGTTGTAATTGTAGCTTTGAATAGATTTTAAGAGACACTATATCCATGACTAGAATATTTGTTACTTACAAAGTATAGACTTTGACTTGAAGAGTGTCCAACAACAGCTAAAAAACCCCACTAGTTAGTTATTAATACTGAAACACAGGCCGTCTATTTAAGTTCCTGTTTTATCTGAAACTGGGCTTCTCTTTATTACTGTAATGTCAGCGCTGGTTCTTCTTCAGATCCTAAAGTTTGAACACAGTTACACTCATTTATCAACCAACACGGTGCAGCTGATATACTGTGTAGGTTAACTGGTGGCAAATATCAAAAAGTTAAATAAAAATGAATAATATTTTGTTTCAAAACAAGATTTCAAAGCATATGAAGATTATAATATGTCAAGACTAAAACAAAAGGGATCCAAATGAACGAAATTTAACTGTTCAAATTTCTTTTTCAAAGGTCTCAAAACCTAAACTTCCCTTTATAAAACTATTACTCAATTAAGAGTTGTTGCCTAGAGACAGGTCTTTAGAACGAAAGTATCAAAACCAGTGTCATTTAAGAAAGTTTTTGGAACCACCAAATTCCTACAAATACTGAGGACAAGATTATCAGTGTTGTCAGTGGGAGCTACAAGCTCTGACTGTGGATCACAGGCTCTGAAGCTAACTGTAATCAGTAGAATCTGTGAAATCAACTTTACTGAGCAGCGTGATATGATCTGCCATCTGTCCGTCATCCTGGCAACTCATCTTCCACAGGCTGAAGAAGAAAGGTTGTTCGATGAGGATTTACATGATCTAAATGTAACGCGTGAATGACAGAGTAGAACATATGTGGCTTTTGAATTCTCCCCAGTCAGAGGAGAGTCTCTGTCACAAATAGCATCAAAGAAGTGTTTCATTTACGGCAAACACTGTTTTCAGAGTAAAGAAGAACTGCGGACGACCAAAAAAAGTTTTAAATCTTGTTTTAAATGTAAGAAATACAGAAATGCACATTGTGTCTAGTTCTTATGCATGTGTTTGCTACCTAAAAATACTATTTAAAATAAAACCATTTTATTTCACATGTGAAAACCTTTCCAGTGCGTGACATCTGTGTGTGGTTCGTATGTGACACTGCATTTTAACTGTAATAAACCACATGTGCCTGTATGGATATTACATGTAATATGGATGTTTACAAGTCATGTCTTACATTTCACATGTGAAATATCTCAAAACGTTTGTGTTCTTATAATGTGAATATATCAAATGAGTATTATTATTGCTTTATATATTTCTGTGAATTATTGTACGTCTGCTTTATATGTTTCCTCTGCGTACAGTTTAGCAAAACTGTTGAACTTTGCATTCACACATTAAAAATAAAACTCAAATGTTAGTCAATCAGCAAAACAAAGATAGATATTTCATGAGAAAATACTGTATGGCTGAATGTTGTCATTGTTTTACACAACATCTTACACAGAAATGCATTTTTTCACATTTTAGTTTGGTGTGAAGATTTAAATATATTTATTTAAAGTTTAAAATCTGCTTTTGCATTATTAGTTTGTGGCCACTAATGTGTATATGGTATAAACAAATACATGTAATTCCTAACAATATGAGAAAGAGCTGTTATTAAAAGCAGTTAAAGGTTAAATTATCCAAAAAAAGTTTCATTAGGTTGTATTGTATCTATAAAAGGTGATGAAGTCAAAGGGACACTTATTACATGTCTACCAGACAGACTCTTCCATTCATGGTGACATCATTGTATTTCCTGTAAAGTTTATTCTTGATCTTTGTACTGATACAATTGTGATAAATTAATATGTAATATATTGGTCACTGTATATTTAGAGGCATGTGTAACACCAGCTGTTAACACACACGGTAGCTGTAACTCAATGGCTGAATATTGAAACCGTGGGCTGATACTGTTGCAATTATTCAGTAAACCATCTGAGTTGTTGTTGTTGAGCATCACTTTGTGTGCTAATGACACAACGTCCTGTGTTGCACATGGCATAGAGTTTATGGACGTGCTCAAGGTTGGATTAACCTGCTGAGGGCAACAAACGGTGCTGTTCAGTCCCCACTGAAGACAGGAAGTAAAACAGATCGCTCACAGTCCTCTGAACTGCGCTTGCATTTCACAAATCCTTGTTTAGCACTTCACAAAACATCACTCACATCTATAAAGGTAGAGTATAAATGATACGTGCATTATTCACACCTACTTTAATTCACTTTCTTCTTCTTGTGAGTGCAGAATTCGACAGAGAGATGTGACTGGATCCTACGCTCTGTGTTTACTGCATGAAGGACAAGTCATGCATTATCGCATCGACAGGGACAGGACTGGAAAGCTCTCCATCCCAGACGGCAAAAAGTTTGACACCCTGTGGCAGGTAAACAACCATTTTCATATTTCTGGATATTTTCAAGTGGATCTTTAACTACGACCCTAAAGATTAGGTTTCGTGTTCCCTGGCAGCTGTCGCAAGTGTTTCTCAGTGACTGATAAACATTTTATTATGCCTTTGTGTGGGCGACAGCCGTGAACGGAGGCATAATGTTTTCAGTTTTATACAGTCTATGGTCCGTACGTACATCTTTACGTCTATCCATCTAGCTCAATAACACCTCAAGGTCATTTCTTCAAATTTGGCACAAAGGTCCACTTGAACTCAAGGAGCCAACTGATTAGGTTTTGGTGTCAAAGATCAAAGGCCCCTGTGACCTCACAAAACACAATTTTGGCCACACCACAATAATTAATATGCTAATTATGACAATTTCAAACAAATATCTGATAGGATAAAATAATGAAGCGGTGACATTTTGGACAGACATGGATTTAAACTGCAAGCTGACCGCTTGGCGGAGTCTTTCATGGTTGTTATGGTTACATAGATATGCATTATGGACACTGTCTTGAAATAGCTGGCCACAGTCATGCTCTTAGGGCTGTGGCCAGTAATGGAGAAATACTGAGCTCACAGTCTAACTTCCTCCACCTCCAGCCAACAAAAACATTTGTAGCCTTTTCTGATTATTTTAGGTCTTTTTCACATTTGAGTTATTCTTGCTTTCTCCACATTGGCAGGGATGTACAGTATATCTGGAGGAGAAATAACAACTCCTTTTATTTAATTTAATTATCAATGATCATTTATTATAGAAATAGTCAAATGCTGACTCAAGACTTAGGTTGTTAAAATAATAGTTAATCATTTCTGTAATAACTGTAATGTTTTACATTTCTGGTTGTGTACATATTAAGCAAACAAGATACATACAGTAAATTAGTTTTGGAGGTGTTAGTAGGTGTATTTTTTAAACTTGGCTAGCTGTTTCCCCCTGCTACCAGTCTTTATGCTAAGCTAGGCTAATCAAGTCCTGACTCCAGATCTGTACTTAATACAAAGACTTGAGACTTGGGATTGATCCCCATCTTAACATCTCACTCTTCACACATTAAGTGAATTTACTGAAAGGAACTATTTCTTTAAAGCCCTAACATTCTTTGAAACAATACAGACGACATGAACTCTGTGTCCTCAATCGTAGCTACAGCTACAGTCGCATGCTTACCAGAGGATCACAGGACCGTTCCTCTATCTTCACCATGCTCAGGACCAGAGACTGCTCAGGAGAAGCCCCTCTACTAGGAAGTCTCTCTCAATATCTCAATGCTGTCAATACTTGTCTTCTGTATAAGGAGCATTTTGTAACTTTACAGACTTGTTTAGTTATGTATGCATGAATTCACCGTTGTGATGAGTGTCTGATATGTGAACTTCTCTCTTTACCACAGCTGGTGGAGCACTACTCCTACAAACCAGACGGCCTGCTGCGAGTGCTGACAGAGCCCTGTGCAAGACCTGACGGAGACATTGGTAAAAACGCTCACAACTAATCAAACTGTCATTCGAATAGAAGTGTACTGCATATATGAAATTATGTCTTACAACTAAAAGTCTAGGAATATATTCCAATCCAATCCCCATTTGTCATCTGCTGTGTTCATAGGGCTGACACGGCCACTACTCCCACGGGACCATCCTGGATTAACTTCTGCCCTTGTAAGTGTGTGTGTGTGTGTGTGTGTGTGTGTGTGTGTGTGTGTGTGTGTGTGTGTGTGTGTGTGCGCGCGTGTGTGTGTGTGTGTGCATTTGCATATTCTCATGTAGGTACAGTATGTCCCAAAAGCAGGAAGTAAGGTCCACTCACTTACTTGTCTTTCTTGTTATTCTGTTTTTTAACAATATGATATTAACAATATATTTAATTATATCAATTATGATTAAGAATTTCATAGTTAGATTTAGACATGTCTGTTCATCTTCTTGCACGTAGAGTTAATATTTAAAGAGTTGGTTCAACAAATCACAAACAAACTAAACTTTCCCACTTCCCTCTAGTCTACAGGTATTTATTCATGCAGAAAGATGTTTACATATTTTCAGATATTCGTCTCTGAGATAACCGTAACCCCAACAACACGGACTAATTTGTGTGCATACATTTACGTTTTTAATTGACCTCTAAAATTCAGAACAACGTTTTACAGCAGTTGACATTTTAACATAGGTATGTTTAAGATAACACAACGTTGTTCAACAGCCAAAGAGGCTAAATCCAAAGTACATTTATGAACCCATCCAAAAACAAACACAAAGTGCATTTAATCCAAGCAGCTCACTCAGATTAACCAGGGTCTGACAGCTATCACTGATATTTGGTAGTGGTGTTTATGCAGCCAAAGCTTACAAGTATTACTGTCCGATGTAGCATCACAACTGCACAGTGTTGAGAGGGCAAACAGAATGAATGTTATACATATCAATATGGGGGAATATTTGTTAGGTACCTCAATATACAGCTGCCACACTGTGTTGTTCCCTAACAAGAAACTACAACCTGTAACATCAGTGTTAGTAACACTTTAATTAGATCTAATCTACTGAGTTGCTTGGATTAAAGGTATTTTTGTTTTAAATTCTGGACTGAGATTCTGGATTTGCTTGTCAAAGAATGTTATTTTTGGATTAAACATATGTCTAATGCCATGTTCTGTTAATTCACACTCACACATTAATCAATTAATTATTATTTAAAAGCATTTATTAATAAACACAAGAATACAAATGAGTAATTCATGGACATAGTTTATTCATTTGACAGCAGGAATTATGAGTGAATGATGGAAAATAACTAATTTGTTATTATTAATCTGAATTACTTCATAATTCAGCTTAATAATAACAAATTAGTTATTTTCCTCTAAATGCACCTTGCTCCATAGAATACAATGGAGGTGAATGGAATTTTGTGTGGTGCTCAAAGCATTAAACAATGACTATAAAATATGAATGAATATGAAACGCTCAGTAGAGATTAGACAATACCTTATAATACCAATAATACCAATACCATAATAAGGGTGAACCAACCCTTTTATTGTTGTCATCCTCCTCACAGGAATACTGTAAAATGAACATGGAAATGTTGTATACTGTATAAACAGTGTCTCTCTACTTCTTGCAGTTGAATGAGTCAGCAAGATGAGCCATAATCTTGACACATCCTTGTTTGGAGCTAACCTTTCATCTGATTCTGTTTCTACTGTAATGATCACATGCATGAGCATAACATTACCAGGTCGCCCTCTGATAACCTCTCTGACATTTTGGTTTCTTTAGCAAAATGCAGCAGGTGGAATTCTCTACAAACTCAGAAATGTTCCCATACCTGGTCTAAAAAAGGTGCACTAACACTCCTCAAAAACCTATTGGCCTCGGTAGTATGCAGCCCCCCTTTACCCTTCCCCATGAGTGATTTTGCTTCTGTGTGGATTGCTACTTACTAACAAACTGCAGTTTTCCTTGCGCTCTTTGTTCATGTCGCTTCTCTTTCAGAGATCAGAGCAGAGCGTTTCAAGTAGTAGTCGGCCTACATGTGATTACAATCTAGCTCCATCCAGAGGATACTCACTGCAATTACACTCTGAACCGCAGTGTTGTGTGTGCATGTCAAGACCAAACATGTTATAACGGGTCAACATATATATATATATATATATATATATATATATATATACATATATATATATATAGGAGCCATATATATATATATATATATATATAGTTGTATAGTTTGTATTTTACGGATTTTGTAATTTCTTAAAAATATAGATAACATTCTGAGATAGTACACAGTATGCAGTAAACAAGAAGCCATTTTTTATTTGAGTTTTTAGCAATGCGATATGACGAGGGTTTAAGGACGGTAATGTCCTCGGTGCCCAGAAGATGAATCCTAGTGACTTTGGGGATCATCTGAATTCTTCTCTACTGCCATTCTTCTCAACATTTACACTTATCCAGTGAAATAACTTTTTCGTCTTCAAGATGTAATAGTTGTTTAGCTTTTAAATTCACACTAAAATCGCAGTAAAAAGATGTGCATTCATCAGATTGGATCATAAGCTAAAACAACTCATTTGCCACATAAGACTGTCGGTTCTGCTCCGTTTGTGGGCAAGTTTCATTCAAAAAATATCTGACTCGAGTAAAAAGAAGGATTTCACACTGCAGAACTTCAAGTCCTGCAAATGTTCAGTATCAGTAGTTGTACTAAGGGTCCCGAAACAATTAAATAAATTATTAATAAGCTGCCAACAATGTGTCATCAGAAGTAAAAATACTAAAACACATCTTTCTGAATCAAAGCGGTCCATGACTTATATAGTAGAAGAGGTTACATGTGGGTGTGACAGTGGAGGATTCTGGACAAGGATTTGTTTGTTGTCATTGTAGTTGATTTGGTGACATGTCAACTGAAAATGAATTCAGATGGTATTATGAATCTTAAGTCAGATAGTATCTGTAGTCACTCGTACTCCGGTCTGGACCACTTGGAATGAAATCTGCTGGACACTTTAAACTTTGTTACCTAGCTTTGTTAACTTGTAGCTTTTTGCACCTCACACCTCGCATTGTCTTTTGAGCTTATCATTTCAGACTTTTATAAATGCAATTGCTTTAATGTACAATAGAATGATCTTTTAATCATTTTTTACACTCTAGTCAAAAAATACTTTCTTGGACATGAACATGCTTTGGTATGTTTACATATTTTTTAAAGCAGGGGTGTGGGACAAAGTTCAAACAAATCAAACTCAAATCAAGCTGTTTTAATTTGATCAGAGGAACATTTGGACAGTAAATCAGTTGCTGAACTTGTTCCACACCTCTTCTTTGAACCAATATGAATGAAGATGTTTATCCCATGCATTTATTCTCTTCCTCTTTGCCCTTTGTATGGACAATCATACAATGCTCCATTTAATGGACACAACGTATTACAGTGATACTGTCTGGCTCAAAGACTGCTGATGAATGAAAACATATTCCAGAAACCCAAATGTTGCCAATGGGTAGCCTTTACATTTTGTTCACCTACTTTGATTCAAACCAAATGAAGTGATGAGATCTGAAAATGTTAAACCACTCTTTATTAAACCTACACATTCAGAGGGCAAGTCTATCACTATAATACCGGTTCCCTGCTTAGTTCACTCATTGCAGATTACATGTCAGCAGTGCACCATGTATATACTTTATGTGTTTTCACTCTGTTTTCTCTCATCAACTGATATCAGAGCCGGGGATCTCGACCAAACGACACAGATAATCTCAACCCTTATGAAACCAGGGTGCCCAATAATCAAGCAGGCAGCAAAGGTAAATGATTTAGATGTGTAAGCGCACCTTGTTTGTAATGTTATACGTTGAGTATGTTGTTCAGTTGAGATTACATTAGTACTCTTTTGAGTGTTTGCTATTACTTAGATTTCTTTACATGCTCTCTTCCCCAACAACCTTCCATTAAAGGGTCAGTCTGTGCAAATTGAAAAACACATTGTCTATCTTATTCCTTGTGGTATCAAGCTTCACAGTGAACTTTTTACTTAAAGTGCCACAGAGAGAGAAATTATTTATGCATCTCTTGGTGGTGACAGAAGCCTCAGAAGCAGTTCAGTACCCCAGCAAATAAAACAGAAACTGACTGTATGGCTGGAAACTACTCATTTGTTCAAACACATATTTACAAGCGACCTTGAGTGTCTGTGTAAGTAATGACTCGTTAGGTTCTGGCTTAATAAGCTCAGCTCCCCTCTCGGCCCTCCTCCCTCTCCTCATGGGCGGTCACTCTGCCCTTGGTAGGTTTTGGTCGGGCAGGTCTGGCTGGGTGAGAAGATGCTGACACGCGGTGATTGTCTCAAGGTCCTCTGCACTTAATCCAATCACCTTCTGGGATGTTGATGAGTTTATCTATGTCATATGCCATACGTGCTCCAGTAAAAAAAGAAGACAATTAAAACAAAAATGTAGGGAATACATGTGCCACCGTGGCCATGGCAATTTATCACAAAGCTTCTCCTTTAATCCATTTATAATGCACTTTCAATTGAGGTGATGGAGTACAACATTCCTTCTGTGCCAAAACACATTTTTGCAAGTTAACCTCTTTCTTCATCTCTCTGAACAATGTTCACTAAGTGTTCACATAGTAAGCAAAGTCAAGTGTTTAAATAAAATGGTGAATGGATGGAGATGTCAATGCAGGGGCCTGGGGAAGTGGGAGTGTGGCTGAAGGGATGGGAAGAGAATCAGAATGGGAGACAAACAGGACTTAGGCAGACCTTGTGACATCATGTGTGTTTTGGGAGGCACTGAAAAAGAATGCTGTCTTTCCTGAAGGGGCACGAGATCAGAAAGTGATCACATAGTTCATTTTAGAAGGCAATAACAAATGAAAACCTGTTGAAGGAAAACAAACCCTGTCTGATATCTATGTCTCATCTTTCCTTCACATACAAGTTTGCATACTGTGTCAATCCCTCCATCACTATTCCTCTCATGTGTCATTTCTCCATCAGAGGCCATGCCAATGGACACAGAAGTATATGAGAGTCCATACGCAGACCCAGATGAACTAAGGAGTACTACAGTCGATCGCAGCCAGCTCTTCTTGGAGGATGGAGAACTGGGCTCTGGGAACTTTGGTACAGTTATGAGGGGCATCTACAAGATGAGAAAGTATGCTAATTCACACAACATCCCATTACACCTACAAACAAACAACACCACACCTTCACTTTAATTGAGCAGTATGCTATGATACCATGATAGTAGATTGTCAGACCTCTAAACCTTTATTACCCCAAAATGTTAATTAATATTATTCTCATCATAAGTCATACTCATGACTCACAGTAGTATTTTGAGCTTGGGGATACACCTGCCAAAATACTAGCAAAGTTATTAACAGCATAAAAGGAGTTCAGAAATTAGGTGCAGAAAGGTGTCTGACAGGATCTCTCTTTGCTGGGATTTAAACAAGGAACTGAATTAAGATTCCCATTATCACCCTTTTCTACTCACTCTATTAATTGAACCCCTTGCAGCTTCCATCAGACAAAACCCAAATGTATCTGATATTAGTTTCCACTGGAGAACTGGCAGGATGCTTTAACTCTACTTTAAAGATATAGAACATAAGGTAGCTCCGCTCAAGCCACCTTATGCAGATGATATACTACTAGACATAACCAAACCATCAATATTACTCCAATCTATTTGACCAGTTTGATGAAGTAATCAGATACCAGGCTACACTGTCAACTAGCCAAGTCCAAGATTCTGCCCGAAAAGTCTGTGACACCCCAAGCCAATTATTGCTCCATCTGTCTGTTCGGACTTCTGCCCCCCAGAGCGGCTCCACCCTTTGGTCCTGTCTCCTGGTCAGAAAACCTTTGCCCCAGCTCCTGAGCCCTCAACCTGAATTGCCCTGCTCCGCCTCTGCCCCGCCCTCAGACAATCTGCCTGAGGAATCTTGTCCAGTTACTCCTTCTTGGTTCCCTGGCCACTTTGCTCCCTTGTCTACCTGTAATCCATTCTAAAACCTGTGTTGTGTTACTGGTTATATGTTGTTGATCCTTTTTTTTGTGTTTTCTAAAAAATGTGGCTTACTCTCCCTCCCTATGCGTTAGGACAGAGAAGCAAGTTGCAGTCAAAATCCTGAAGAATGAGGATAACAACCAATCAGTACATGAGGAAATGCTGCGAGAGGCCAATGTCATGCAGCAGCTGGACAATCCTTATATTGTCCGTATGATTGGCATCTGTGAGGCAGAGAACCTCATGCTGGTCATGGAGCTGGCCGATCTTGGACCTCTCAACAAGTTCCTGCAGAAAAACAAGTATGTAATTCAACTGGACTCTGATCATTCTCTGAAATGAAGCATTCTCCTGACATTGCTTAACTCACATTAATAATAGGGACATAGGGATATAACCTGTTTGGTTTGAAATCAGATTTTTATAGATACTGACCTATGGCAGTATATTTGAGTTCCTAGTGGCAAAGCACATGATTTCCCCTGTGGACGGGCTGGACATGTCCCTCTCACTTTAAAATTCCATTTTACTCTGAATTGAACATCAGTCAGGCAGGACAGTGCCTTTTGTAATAGTGTTGCAAATTCATCATCTATCTTTGAGTATCATGAGTCCATCAAGGAAACTGAACATTGCTTCATACAGGGTTAGTGAGTTAACAATTTAAAGATTTACATAGCATATCCATTTTTCTTGTTATACCACCATTATTGTGAAAAGCTGGACAGTCAATTTCATACATTTTTACATCATTGTGACCTCATAAAACTGTCTTACTCATATAGTTATGCGGTGAACTGAATTGAAACTTAGTTTGTTTTTAGTCTCCAAATGTTCTCCAATGTTTCTGATCTAGCAAAGCTGCTGGAAATATAGTGGTTTTGCCTTATAGCTACAGGCTCTCCGCTCTTCTCCCACAGCTCATGCAGGACAAGTGACTTGGTCATTATAAATGAGCTGTAGTTGTCTTTCTATGTGCATTAGACCTGTCCATGCCAAAACAAAAATGGAATGTTTTATCAAAGTTTGTAGTTCAGGTTAAGATGGCGGTGAAGGAAACATTTCGTCTGTAGTTGAAAGCTAGTCACACTTTGATATTTCTGCTGATAAACCAGGTTTTTTTTTCCAGTTTAAAAGTTGATTCTTGTGAATTTAAGGATGTTATATATATCATATGAGGTTTCAAATGATTATAACAGTTACCTTTATAATTAAACTGTCAATTCATCATCTATAGGCAAACAAGCATAAAGAACATCACAGAGCTGGTCCACCAGGTGTCTATGGGGATGAAATACCTGGAGGAGCATAACTTTGTCCACAGGGACCTCGCTGCCAGAAATGTGCTGCTGGTCACGCAGCACTACGCCAAGATCAGCGACTTTGGCCTTTCCAAAGCTGTTGCTGAGGAGCAAAACTACTACAAGGTAACTGCGGACAGGGACAATGGTGGTGGAGACAGCGAAATAGTAGAGTGGGGCAAAAAAACTATCCCAACACTTATAAGCCTTAATGAAATGGTTTTATTAAAGGTTTTTTTGACTGTTATGAACCAGCTTTTAGTGTTTTTGAGTTGCACAGACCAGAATAAACTTTATTGAATTCATTTCAACAATAAGTGGTGTGCCTCACATAGGGGATTTTTCATTTTGCAGGAAAAATAAAATGTATTCATCTTAAGTGATGTGTCATCATTTTATCTTAGACAATAGTTATTTCATATGATGAAATGAACCAGCTGCTGTGAAAGTGACCTTGTGTAACAGTGAGGATATCTCCAGTTTATTGGAGCCTTGGTGCATACAATTAAATAAATGCATAGAAATCATTGAAATGACTGCAATATTAATAAGAGTCTATCTGCTTAATTTTGTATCTCAAATTGCAGTGAGCATATTGTAAACATTACTGCTCAGCCCCGTCACCTGGCAGTCAGAATAGAAGAATTTTGCTTGTTCATCAAACAAAAGCAAATGAGACAATAACACAATATGGCAAA
The DNA here is from genome assembly GCF_900634415.1 of Cottoperca gobio. Lineage (NCBI taxonomy): Eukaryota > Metazoa > Chordata > Actinopteri > Perciformes > Bovichtidae > Cottoperca > Cottoperca gobio. The sequence continues at coordinate 2,419,179 of NC_041366.1, forward strand.
CTGTAATCTGAGGCTGCAAAATGAGCAATATAACATGAAATCATTCCCTCTGTTGTTTTGTGTGTGTGTCTCCCCCTCCAGGCCAAGGTTCATGGCAAGTGGCCAGTGAAATGGTATGCTCCTGAGTGTATAAACTACCTCAAATTCTCATCTAAAAGCGACGTGTGGAGCTTTGGGGTGCTCATGTGGGAAGCCTTCTCCTATGGCCAGAAACCATACAAGGTATAAACTGCCTCAAACCAACCTGAGCCATGATGACACTCATTTCACACACATCACTAACACAATAACTTATTGGGGGAACAGCAGCAGACCAGCAGACGTAGAAGTAAAAGCTGCATAACACCTATACACCAAAACACTTCAAACATTTTTTAATTTGTGCTTAATTGATGATGTTGTGTGACATTTTGTGCTATTGTGTAAAATGTTCCCCTCTTATAGACTACTGTACATGTTGGCCTATTGTGTCACAATCCTGTTCTGGTGTAACTGCAGGGTTATACAATGAGCACTACAATGAATACTTTTCTCAAGGACTAATACTAAATATATATATATATATATATATATATATATATATATATAGTGCTCTTTATATATATATATAGTGCTCTTTATATATATATATATATATATATATATATATATATATATATATATATATATATATATATATATATATATAACAGTACTTAAACATTCCACTGATACTACTCAAGCATTTTGCATTCCCTTCAGAGGGACTGTCCCTTTAATCTGAATGCTTCACTGTTCTCAGGGAATGAAAGGAAATGATGTCATGCAGATGATTCAAAGTGGGACACGTATGGACGCGCCATTGGACTGTCCACTAGAGATGTACACGCTCATGAGGACCTGCTGGACATACAAGTAAGTGACCGTGCTCACACAGTAATCCACAACACACTCCTCCAGCAGAGAGGAATAATCATGCAGTGAATGCTAGGAGAGCTCATTTTTCATAACTACATGCTATTTTTCATGTCTTACAGGGCAGATGAAAGGCCTGGATTTTCCGTTGTTGAGCCAAGACTACGAGAGTATTATTACGACATTGCTCAGTGATTCTTCACGTGGATGTTAGGAGATTATGCAAAGCGTTGGTTGATGAGAAAAACTGCATTTAATCACGTATGAATGACTGGAGATAAATATGATTTATAAATGCAGTTGTTAGGTATTGACTTCAACTGGAGGAATTCATTCTAACTTTTAAACATAGACCATTATGGAATTATGGAATTATTTTCATTATGGAAATTACATTTATTTTATTACTTTTCTTGTTCCTCCCTGAATGTAAACTACATGGAAGTTGTAATAAACATTTGCAAGTCTAGCTGGTTATTATGAACAAACATTCATGTTACAGCTGACAGGCAACACAATATGTGTTTCATAATGTGTGAATAAAGCTGCACCAATGCAATGACTTCAAACTTAGAAGTAGTGTCTGTTTCTGTACTCCCTTATTAATACAGTCCATCAACGCTTGTCAGTATTATACAATATATGGACAAAGGTATTGTCTAGGTCCTAGACAATACCTTTGACTCTAGGAAATCCATTGATATTTAAAACATGTAAGAGTAGAGTTTCTCCAAAAAGGACAAATCTTTTGGTTTTACTTTAAAACCATCATTGGGATTAGGTAATGAATTGGATCAAATAAAAGTTCATGATAAAATTGTGTTCAGAACAACCTTAGGAATATCAAGATGGATCTTTGTCCCATCTACCATCAACCAGAAGAACTAGCAAACAAAATCCTAAAAAGAAGTTTATTCTTCAAAAATAATCTTCTTCAAAATGCAAAAAACTATAAAACACATACAGACATTAAAACACAAACGATTCTATAAGAGATTAGTGAAGTACCGCTTTAACAGCCAGCGTTAAACCCCGCTGTCCTGTAGAACTGCAGCGGCACATACAGATGTATTAAAACCAATGGAAATCCTACATGTAAACAGAATAAGATTAGTTGAGATGCTTCTTATTGCCAAATTATGATTATTAAAACAATTTTGCTGATAAAGACAAAATAATTCATACTTCATTTTTTTTAAGTTTTTATATATATATGTTATATAATACATAATATATAATATAATAATAATAATATATAGAATATATTATATATATCATATATATATATATCATATATATATATATATATATATATATATATATATACAGTATACATGTATATATATATAATCTGAGTCCTGAGTTTAATGTGAATAATTAATTTCACCGTAAATAAATTAAGATTAAAAATGAGTCAACACGGGGAGGTCATTCTATTGAACTTATTTTGAGCAGTTATTATTTAGTTTTTGATGAGTTGTGGAAACCTGCAGGTGGCAGCAGAGTGTAACAGCACTAACAGCAGGGCTGCCTCAAGCCAAAGCTTTAGTCTCTTTTATAATTTGTTATCATTTTATCAGCTTGATGAAATAAACCAAAAAAAAAGTTATTCTTTTATAATACAAACAGTCCCTTAAGTTGCATTTAGGACTACTTAGTGTCCTAGTGTCAAAATGTGATTTTGCCTGTTAAATTCCAAAGAACTAGTATCATTTTTGTAGGACCATCATATTTCATGTGGTCTGTATAACTTTTTGTAAAAGGCCCAACGGTGTTTTTAAAAAGCTGGTCACCCCTGTACTAACCACAGTTTGTTCTGAAATACACCCATTAAAAATACGCCCCATTTAAAAAAAAGCCCCCCCCCCCCCTCATGAATGCTTTATAGAGCAGATGTAAGATGTAACTGATAACACGTTTGGGGTTGCAAGCTTGTAAAACATCTCTCCGGCTCATGCTTTGTCTTTTTAGCTCTTTAGTTCATCAAATAGACCATTTGACCTCTGACCTTCTGGCAAAATGCAGCACATCTGGACCAAAAGATTTGCAATGCACACTTGCTTAATTATTGAAAACCCTTATAATATTACCATGTAGTATAATTGCAGATGACTTATTTACTTTTGCTGTTGACTTATTAGAAAGTGAGAAACTCGTCAGCTTTTATTAATGACTTCCCTTACATACCAGTGGTACCTTGTATGGTAGCTTCTACCACCAGTGTATGAACTAGTGTTGTAAAGCTCTTTTAGTGATCTCAAAGACTAGAAAACAAATCTGTTAATACATATAGTTTGTGTTTTATTTGTCCAGGTTTTGACCTACTGAGATCTTTGCCTACAATAGGCCTTTTTCACTAAATGCATTTTGACACGTCACAGTAGCAAAAGCACAGGTATAAGAAATCAAATAAATGAATACCAGCTGCTTTAGTTTCATGTACTACTAGATACATGTTTACTGTGGTGCTGAGAGCAATGAATGTAAGATGTATCCCTTTCACTGAGAGTAATGCACAGACATCACTACTCTCTACACAGGAAGCAGTTTGTACAAATGATACATACACTATATATGTTGTGATCAACTTCAGTGGCATTTACGGTTTGAACTCTTTCTACGTTGAGAAAGAGTTCAAACTGAAAAAGCCCCTGTGCATATACCCGACTGGGCTGACCTGTGGTAACAAAAACTGTTCCTAAAAAAAACCTAAAACTAAAACAGACAAACGAAATGCTGTCAAGGAGGCCGTTACAGTTACACCGTTTCCCATGTGAAGTGGCTGGGGTGCAACCTCCAGTATTGGGGAACGGGTCTTTCTTTACGCAACCTTGACTTGTGGTGGGATTCCCCTCGGCTTATTGCTGGGACATCTGCCGGAAGGAGGCCAGCCACAGTGGGGATGTGCAGCCTGATGTCAGGTTCTGTGCAGCAGCAGCATGAAGCCACAGGGCATGCTTGCACGCAACCGCCGGCCAGGGCCTCAACAGTCTGTTCACAGGCTCGCACACACACCTTCTACTTTTATCACATTATATATGATAACCCAGACCTACCATCAGTACTGCAACCCGACAGGAGCCTGCTTCTATATGTAGGAACATGTAGGCTCTGTGATGTCCCGCACAGGTCGACCATCTTTCATCCTACATGCATTGGACTAGTCGATTGATCTTTATTTCAGTCTTGAGATTAAAATAAATGAATAGTAAGTTAATAAAACAGAATCTAAGTCCTTACACAGACACAAAGTAATGAATCAATGTCAACAGCAGAAACTGTAAAGGTGCAGTATAGAAATGCAGGATTTTGAATCCTCTTTTAACGGTCACACACATGTACACATGTTTACAGCTCACACAGTTTAGACTCTGCATTTAACCCATCGTAGTATCAGGAGCCGTTATCAGCAGTGTGGGGGTCCGGTGCCTTGCTCAAGCCCACCTCGCAGTGTTGCCAAAAACATAACTTCATCTTACAAAACAAAAATGACGTAAATTATTAACAATAAAAAACGGTTAGCTATGCATAAGTAGTACATAAATACATACATAAATGCATACATATACAGTATGTACTCACAAACACAGAGTACATACTATAAGTATGAGTTTAATTTAATGACTGTAAGAAACTGGCGCATTATAGAAATGCAGGATTTTGACATTTTCCTGGATTCATCCATACTTTCTATTTCTTTTTTTCCAACACAACATAATTTCTGTCAAATGTTGTATTTGTACTATGTTGTTTATCCTGTACACACGACATCTATTACAAATCTGTCCGTCCTGGGAGAGGGATCCCTCCTCAGTTGCTCTCCCATTTTTCCCCCTTTAATTGCGGGGTTTCTTTTAGGAAGTTTTTCCTTGTGCGATGCGAGGGTCTAAGGACAGAGGGTGTTGTAACCTGTACAGTCTGTAAAGCACACTGAGACAAATGTATAATTTGTGATATTGGGCTATACAAATACATTTGATTTGATACACACTTACAGTATGTGTGTATGTGTACATGCTCACACACATTTACTTACATAGATTCACACATGCATATACATACATATATATATATATATATATATATATATATACACATTATTATTCACATTAACATTAACTTTCTAGCTTTTGGCCTTCGTACTGTATCTCACGGGCTTATCAGCAAAATGAATGAGATACAGCCAAAAGCTTTGAGTTGTGAATGTGAGGGATGATGTACAGCGAACTCTTCTCTCCTGAATCACCCTGAAGGCTTGCTGTTCATTATCCTGCTCATTACACGGCTACTTACTAAAGAAATCAATCATTTGACACAAAATATATTGATTCATAATTTTTTTATTAAATTAGAAATGATTGTATTACTTTCACTAAACAAAATAATCACTTTCTGTTTTCGGAGTTCAAACGGCGTCCATAAAATAATATCAGCGGTGTATATATGTGTATGTATATGTGCTATAAAGAATATGTATATGCTATAATACCATATTATGCTCATTCATTTATAAATGCAGCTGACTTCAACTGCTCAATTCAAATTAAATAGCATGTTTCTCCCTGAGCGTACGATAGCAGATGTAATGTAAGTCAGGTTCATGAAAGAAATAGTTTGCTTTGTTGGTAACTTTACATAAGACCCCTTATTTAGCATTTATAATCCAAACATTCAATAAATGGCTTATGACACACAAAATGTGGTTGTAGGCAGATATGAGGACATCTTTTTAGAACCTGAATGAAATATTTTCCTTAGAGCCTGGTAGCACAATGTGCTACAGCAGTGTGTGATCATGTCTGATGACGTCATGACTTTGGGCTGTAGATATCTACACAGAGAGAAGTGTGCAGAGACCACAGTGTGACGCTGAAGAGATACTACAAACATCTTCAATAACTTCCCTGGTATAAAGTGTAGTGCTGCCAAAATCACACATCGAAGGTCTACTGTTGGTAAGTTTGGAAAAATATGTTTTTGCATAATTTTGGTGAATGTTTTTGGGACGAATATTTATTAATAAAGTGTCCTTGGGCAAGATATTGAACCCCAAATTGCTCCAGAAGGTGTGCGAGTGTGTGATTGAGCGTTACATTAGATGATGAGCAGCTTGTTACCTCGTACAGCAGCCTGCCATTGTTGGACGAGTCTGGGATTTTCATTGCCAAAAACGCCGCTGTAGTTGTTGTGAATATGAAAATAAAGCCTTTGTATCTTTGAACCCTGTTGCACAGCATAGGAGGCAAGTTTCTCATGAAAGCTGTTTTCATCTCGAATGAATCCATCTGTTAAAGTATCAATCTTTAAAAAAGTTAATGTGAAAATGTCATGAGTTGTGATGCATCAAATGATATCCAAGTAGATTGTGGAGTGTGACTTTAGATCAGGGGTGTCAAACATGCTTGTTGACTTTAAAATGTGTAGAAATGTGTTGTTTTGATCATAAAGTAAAATACTGTTCCAGATACCTGTGACTAAATGTTTTTTGCCTTTGTAGATACACCGATCTGTAAGTTGTAATGCACATGTGTAAATGATAACCTAATAATATTGTTGAAATTGCACCTTCTTATCTTAGTAGTTCATTAAATTTGAAGATTTTCAGAATGCCTCTACATTACTGCATAATTATTTTTCCTACAATTCTCCAAAAGGTAATATATAATGTTACATCAGAGCAAACCTCAACTCTAAAGACACTACAGGACGACGACACCACATAGATCACTTCTCATTGTATACGGTACAAGAGAACAGATGGAGACAAATAAGAGTTCAACTGTAATCATTCATCCTAATTTTAAATTCCTACAATTCTTGGTAATCAAAATCAATACTCAAAACAATCTGATTATTACACCTCAATTCCATTTTATTGCAGGCAGTGCTCAGTTCCCACCAGCTTCTACCTGTACTTGAGTTTACTGCATGTGACGGATCCAATCCCCACTTACGAACAAGTCTCAACATAATGCATCTGAGAAAGACACCAGAGCACTGCAGGAGGAAGGATTGAGGCAACCTCATGTCATCAAGTAATTATGTGCACTCAAAACAATACAAATGAGAAACATTTCAGTGAGACAGAAGTTTTATTTGCAACCGTAACATATTTTGTCATGCCCTGTGGGCTGTCCCACTCTGATGGAGCCCCGGGCTCACTCAGGTAAATAACATAAAATCATCTTCACTGCGACTTATTCATCAACACTTTCATAACAGCAGTTTAAGTGTGTTTGTTGGCTTTGAAAAAAAGATGTAATATCAAATATGTTTGGGGGGGAAAAAAAATCAAGGTCCACTTACACACTTTTTCCAGGGCTTGTGTATCTGGATCAGCAGATGAAGTTCTCTCAGTATGAGCAAACTATCAATTCAGCACCAACTGAACACGCCCAATCCACTGATTAAAGGTATTAGATGTGTGACCCTGTCAGTGGAGTTTTTTTGTCTCCCTACTTTTTCCAAAGTTAAGAACAAAGCTTAATGCTTAAAATCACATGTTTTTGGATTATGTCGATATAATTTAAATGAGGTAGTTTTAAGGGTAACCCATATTTCTGAAATGTTTCACTGAGTGACAGCGATGTTTGTACTGTGTTGTTTAGTTAAGCATCGCATTAGTACTACACACTAGGCCAATGTGTCAGTGAACTGTGAAGCACTTAGAGGCACAGGAAAGTTACTTTGTGGTCCTCAAAGCTTTTGTCACAGAGTGTTTTTCTTCCATCATTGCATGTTAACATTATTCTGATTAGTGTTGATCTTTAGAAACATTTCTGCTGATACTAGATTTAGTCTATCCGTTGTTTTCAGCCTATGCATCATGGGTCACATGTCTTTTTTGTCACTACCACAGGGAGGCAAAGTCAGAAATCGTTAAATCCTACACATTGTGACAATAAATCTCAAATCCAAAATTCCACTCTCTGGAAATGATTGAAATGAGAGAAACCCCAGTGTGTTTTATGACTTCATGCAGACACCTCTGGTGTTACTCCGTGTTGTGAACACAGTGGTACGTTTCTATTTAAGTAAAAAAAAGAAGCAATAAACCAGAAATATCAATGGCTCTTTGATTGGTTCATTAGTCAAGAGGGTTAGTGACCACCTGTCAATCATACTTCAAATAAATAACTAATAATATTTTAAGTCATTCATGTTTTAAGTTAGCAAAGTAAGTTTCTAAATATAGTAAGCAGTGGCTAATGATTGGTTAGTTTGCTTGGTTGTAGTCGACACACACAGCAAGTGCTTTACACTTCATTCAATTCACTGGCAAAAACACGAGCCAGGAGCCACCCCCGTGTCCTGCGCTCGTCCTCTGGGGACTGTACAAGTTAATGTGCTGACATGTACAGTTTCACCCGTAAATATGTTGGAAGCAGTGGAGTAGTAGGAGAGCTGAAGGCATCACTCTGTGTGTAGTTTCTGGAAGGAGTGGAGCTTCACTCGCCCTTGAAGTGAGGTCGCCTCTTCTCCTTGAATGCAGACAAACCCTCCAATCGATCTTTAGTCGGGATCACCTTAAAGACAACAGCAATGTGTCAGGACGAAGAAAAAAGCCGCTCTGAAGCATGTCTCCAATGTTCTGAGGGAGACCCTGCACTTTTTGGTCTTTCTAATATGTTATATTGATGAGGATAGACTAAATATAAAAAGCCTCTCAGGAGAGTACAATTCAACACCAGCAAATATTACAGCACCTCTCTAAAAGGCACGGTCCTGCCAATGGTCTGACATTGCACTACGTCTACAGACCTCACAGAGTGAAAGAAGCACCTCGACCTGATATTCACCAGGAACTTCTCTGCTACTAACTTCTCTGCTAAGCCTCTTCATGTCTCCGACTGACCACGTCTTCATACCCTACCCTCGTCCCTTCTCTCGCCGACCCCTCCAACTCCACTGTTGTTTGACTCAGTGCGACTGCGTGCTGACAGAACCAAGGGGAGCTCTTCTCTCCTTTCTCAACCTTCAAGCTTTCTTTCTATACAAAATTCAATCTTCCTTGCTCAACTCTTTTCTATCTTATCTACCTTCCTTGATCCTCCAACTGTTGACACAATGTCCTGAATTTCCCTCGGGATAAATAAAGTATCTATCTTTCTATAATCCTGTCTCAAACCCACCTCTTCATTTCCTATTCTAGCTTCCTTCTCACCCCTGTCCCACCTGTGTGAACCTTGTAGCCTCACTACTGGGGTGCATCAGGTTTCTATTCTGGGTCCCCTCCTCTTTTTCACCAAGTCACTTACTCACATGTCGAGCTATGCAGATGACACTCAACTGATCTTGTCTTTTCTCCAGTCTGAAACCCAGGTGACATATCTCGGATGAACTCCACACCACCTGAAGCTCAACATTGACAAAACTGAGCTGCTCTTCTTCACAGGGATGGCATCTCCATCACCATCGAGAACTGTGTCGGTGCGACACTGGACTAGCAGCTGTTGAGCATATTTGTCGAAGTTGATGTACTTGCATGATTTTTGCAATTTCTGGCTTGTATCCACATGGTTGAATGCACTTAGTGTTTCTTTGGATAAAAGCGTCAATTAAATAAATGTATGTGTGTTGTTAGCGGCGGGGGTAATCATCTGGAAAGAGTATGTGAACACTGACAAGTCTGAATGACTTGAAGTTTCCCTGCTCTTCACATTCTGCCGACATTGCATAAATGCCGCACAAGTCTTAGCTAGGCGGCCATCCCAATGAATATTTCAGCAGCAGCAAATTATTGTTTGACTCACCTGGGCATAGCATGCTTCTTCAATCGCTAGACCTGTAGATAAATCCACCTGAAAGAGAATGTGGCATCTCTCAGTGAATGTTCAGTCCTGATGCTTTCTATTTAACAAGATAATATGCTGCTGCATGTTATTGCTTCTCGGTTAAACAACATGACGGATATCCAGCCTGAAAACAACTGTATTTAAATAAATGCTCCAATAACATATTTTTTTTAGCAATGCCATATTTGACCTAAGACAGCTCTCATCATCATCTACATACATGTCTCATCTTTGTATATTGATTTGTTTATTATGATATTAACATAATGCGATTGCTTATTTTTCTTGACCAGTCAGACTTCTTTTTGGTGATGTCCCTGTGTTCCCAGATGTCAGCTATTCCCTTACAGTACAATGTTATCAGAGTATGGGAAAAAAAAAAACTACAAAAAGGTGAAGGTGAGAGTAACATGTGGGAGGTTGAAACTCCTGCAGGATTTACAGCATTTTCCAAATGTTTTGGCTTCATTTTCTCAACAGAGATTCAATTTGCATGACTGTTCATGCAAAGAGCCAAACTGACTCACTAGGTTCTTACCTTTAAACACAAAAGATTATGCTTTAGTGCAAAGCCATTAATAACATGCTCAACTCACTAAATACAGCCATATTTTAGCACAGTGTTCAATGGTTATACAAGAACAGATCACAAAAATAATTCAATGTATTTGGTCTCATTATTTCAACACCTCTGCCCAGGTGGATCACATTTCAAGCAATGGTGTTCAGGCCTCAAGTATATACCTATTTTACTATAGTATATCTCAAAAGTGAGTACACCCTTTAGATTTTTGCAAATATTCTGTTATATCCTTTCAGGGGATAACATTATCCTACTGAAACTTTGATATAACTTAAAGTAGTCAGTGTGCTGCTTGAATAACAGTATAGATTTATTGTCCTTTGAAAATTACTCAGTACACAGCTGTTAATGTCTAAACAGCTGGCAACAAAAGTGAGTACACCCCATAGTGAACATGTCTAAATTGTGCCCAAAGTGTCAATATTTTGTGTGACCACCATTGTTATCTAGCACTGCTTTAACCCTCCTGGGCATGGAATTCACCAGAGCTGCACAGGTTGCTTCTGGAATCTTCTTCCACTCCTCCACGACGACATCACGGAGCGCACGGATGTTGGACACCTTGCACTCCTCCACCTTCCTCTTGAGGATGCCCCACATGTGCTCAATTGGGTTTAGGTCTGGAGACATACTTGGCCAGTCCATCACCTTAACCTTCAGCTTCTTCAGCAAGGCCGTTGTCATCTTGGAGGTGTGTTTAGGGTCATTATCATGTTGGAAAACTGCCCTACGGCCCAGTTTCCGAAGAGAGGGGATCATGCTCTGCTGCAGGATGTCACAGTATATATTGGAATTCATGTGTCCCTCAATGAAATGCAGCTCCCCAGTGCCGGCAGCACTCATGCAGCCCCAGACCATGATGCTGCCACCACCATGCTTGACTGTAGGCAAAACACATTTGTCTTGGTACTCCTCACCAGGGTGCCGCCACACACGCCGGACACCATCTGACCCAAACAGGTTTATTTTGGTCTCATCAGACCACAGGACATGGTTCCAGTAACTCATATTCTTGGATTCATTGTCTTCAGCAAACTGTTTGCGGGCTTTCTTATGCATCGGTTTCAGAAGGGGCTTCTGTCTGGGGCGACGGCCATACAAACCGATTTGATGCAGTGTGCGGCGTATGGTCTGGGCACTGACAGGCTGACATCCCACTTCTGCAACCTCTGCAGCAATGCTGGAAGCACTCGCACGTCTATTTTTGGAAACCAACCTCTGGATATGACGCTGAGCACGTGGACTCAACTTCTTTGGTCAACCCTGGCGAGGCCTGTTCCGAGTGGAACCTGTCCTGGAAAACCGCTGTATGATCTTAGCCACTGTGCTGCAACTCATTTTCATGGTGTTGGCAATCTTCTTATAGCCAAGGCCATCTTTGTGAAGCGCAATAATCCTTTTTTTCAGCCGCTCAGAGAGTTCCTTGCCATGAGGTGCCATGTTGTCCAGCATTCAGAGAGAATTGTGCCCAAAACACCAAATTTAACAGCCCTGCTTATCATTTACACCTGAATCCTTGTAACACTAACGAGTCACATGACACCAGGGCGGGAAAACAACATCATTGGGCACAATTAGGACATGTTCACTATGGGGTGTACTCACTTTTGTTGCCAGCTGTTTAGACATTAACAGCTGTGTACTGAGTAATTTTCAAAGGACAATAAATCTATACTGTTATTCAAGCAGCACACTGACTACTTTAAGTTATATCAAAGTTTCAGTAGGATAATGTTATCCCCTGAAAGGATATAACAGAATATTTGCAAAAATCTAAAGGGTGTACTCACTTTTGAGATATACTGTATATCTATTAGTGGATTGGTCTGTTGATGTGAAATTATGAATTCCATCTATTTTTCATTCACCCCTCTAACCCCCTCCGACAACAAATAACATTCATATTTTCAGTGTGGAGGTGGAAGATGGATGACAGACAACCCTCCATCAGGCCATGTGATGACATGTTGGTAACACAGCGGTCCTGCCCTGACCTCTAACACTTACCTCTATCCCCTGGTTGATGGCCAGTTTTGCCATCCTTATTGCAATTGGACCCTGTGGAACCAAAAAACAAAGTGACCGTCGGTTTTAAACATTTGCTGTGTGATATAAATTGCTCTTGTGAATTGTTTTGAAGTACAATATTAATTAATTAATTATTCAATAGATAAAATGAGTAAAATCTGGTTATTTAGTCATGACACTCATCACCAAATCAGCGTTTTGTTTCTCCCTCAGTGTATAACGTAGTAAAGAGATCTGCTAGTGAGTGACATGCTCTCGTTACCTGAGGGTTGAACTCGCGGGCGAGCTCCAGAGCCCGCAGGTAGGCAGCATCTCCACTCTCATTCTGCTCCACAGAATGACTGGAGAGACCCAGGCGACACGCTTCGGCTCCATCCACCACCCGGGCAGCAAAGATGAGCTCCTTAGCAAGAGAGACACCAATCACGCGGGGTAGACGCTGTGTACCACCTGAACAGAAGGGACAAGTGATGAGAAACCAGGACGGAACATGGCCTCCACCACAGACACTCAACACATGGCCCCAAGTTCAAGTTAATTGCTGTAAAAAATAGCTTATAATAACCCAGCTTTTTATGCCAAACCATCAAGTGTGACAAGGAACTGTCTGTACTGTCACTCTCAAATAAGAGCAAAAGTGCCTGAACAGGAGTTCCTGAAAGCTCTGTAAACCTGTCACCCTGAGCTGCCTGTCACACGGGCAGTATGGAAGTATGCTAATATCAATAACAGACCTATTAGCACTCTGGAAGGCAGCTCTCTAGATAACTTGTTCTGCACCAAGGTGTTGGACAGAACAGTGTATGCAGCCGACTGACTTTCTCTGTAAGCATATGCTTCCAGCAGCATGTGCCTGTAAAGCAGCCCTCCCTTTTGAAAAGGACCACCTCACAGGGCAGCTGCAGGTAGCACGTTTTGAAAACACACAATCATGCTCTTTTCAAAGAGTTTCTAAATCCCACGGTATTTTAAATGACCCTTCTAACCTGTTGCAGCCCCTTGAGGTGTAAATGTGTAGACAACAGAAAGACTTTCAATGGAAATGTTGAAATAAAGACAATCCATCCATACCTGCTCCAGGAATAATCCCAAGTTTGGCCTCAACAAGTCCCAATTTGGCAGTATTGGCTAGAGAGAGATCAAAGTGCAGAATTACTACTTACACATAAATACCACCACTACTACAGATGTAGAAGACACAAAGAACAAGTTAAATGTTAGATTCATTAGTAATTATCATAAGTGCAATAACAACAATGTAGGCTGCTGGACCTCAAAAGGCTTTGCTGCTCTGACAGCATGTTCAGCTGTGATGAAGACTCATGATGAAGACTCACAATATCAGTAATGTATTAGCTGAGTGGGTCCACAGACAGCCCACACATCTCATTATGTTTAAATAACCTCACCATTCTACTGCTTTGTCAGACACAGACCAGAGGCACTTATCTGGAACCTCTAAATAAAGTCTTACAGGTAATTCGGATGTCACAAGCAAGGGCCATTTCCAAGCCTCCTCCTAAGGCAGCTCCATCAATAGCAGCAATTGTTGGTACTGGCAGGTTACCTGTGAAAGAAAAGACAACAAGTTACCCATCAAGAGACATAAAATGCACACATTAAACCAATGTCCGGGTTTTTATTTAGAAAAGAATGACAGACACTTTGTAAGCCTAACTCTTGTTTCCCCAAGGATTAACTATGCAATATAAATATTTCATCAACATATTCCCCAAACCCATCTACAGGTGCACCTCACATTACACGTCAGACTCGTGTGTTCTGAATCTTAATCCATCAGTGATGTGCATGAAGACTGCTAAAGATAACAAGCAGAATTGATTAAACATGATCACTAAGTGCACTACAATCACTTAATTAGTCATTAATAATTACGTTACTCACCAGGAAATAAAGTCTAATTGGTTGGTCTGCCCTGACTCATGCCGACTTTTCATTAATTTAAGATGTATAGATTTAAGTTAAGCTTTTATTTTTCACTTTTTTCAAAGTAATGATAACAACACAATTCCATGAGATCTGAAAGTCACAAATGTTTAATTATTATTGAATAAGAAAGTGAGACATGAACACCGTCTACAGGGTAGAACACAAGTCAATGAAGCTCCGAGGAGTTCTGTACCCAGCTCTGTGATGAGGGCTCTTGCTTTGGACACAAACGGTCCCACTTCACTCTGATGCATCTTGGCCCTCTCCTTCAGGTCTGCACCTGCACAAAGAGAAAAGGCAGAGGCAGAAAGAGGCATGAAGTGCGGTCCATCACTCAGAGCTTTGGCATCTGCCATAACTTCAGTCACTAATTATTCATAAAGAATGCACTGGCAAAATGTCTACAACTGAAGAACGAGAAGTGAAGTGTAAAGATGTTCCACAACTTCCAATAGCCAAAGAGTGTACCTGCACAGAAGATCCCAGGAACCAAACTGCATATTATGACACTGCGCACTTTGTTATTCTTCTTGACATCCTCCACAACCTCAAACATCTGAAAGACATTGTATTTATTCAAAGACAAAATGTTTTTCTCAAATTGTCTTACGATTTAAATGTAAAATTCCCCTTGTATTAACGAACACAAAAAACAATAACAATAGTAGCTAAACTGAGGCTTCTCTGAGAAGGCTACACATGAATGTCTCTGCAAATGGACACAAAGAAGGTGTTAGGAGGCTCGCAGAGGAGCCCATGTGCACACCTTCCAAATCTCAACTGTGCGTCAAGCAAGTTCATTGGTGGATTCCACTTGTGTCGGGAGACAGGTCGGAAATGGAGAAGAAAACAAATGTACAACATTTTATACAACTATAAGAGAAACAGCCATGTGATCTGAGCGATCCCCTCCGTGCAGCACAGCTTTTATTGCGTTACCAATTATTGGCTTAGTCATCTTTGTTAAATAGATATGTTAAAATAAATACAAGGTAAATACGTACCATTTTGACCAGATTTTTGCTTATGGCATTTTTTGCTTTTGGTCGATTAATCCCAACGACAACAATACCTGAAAGACAGAGTGACATCAGGCTGATTAACAATGGCACAAAGACGTACATATAATATAATGAAGAGCAGCATGTTTGACATCACATAACACCATGATGTTACTCACAACTGGAAACACAAGATCACATTATGAAAACTCAAAGGTTTGTGTCTCCATCTCATACTACAGGTGGTGGTGGCCTAGTGGTCTGGTGTTCGGCATTATGCCCCGAGCGAGGCCCGAGGTGCTGCAGGGACTGTCCCTATAGTTAGTTCACTGTAAGTCGCTCTGGATAAGAGCGTCTGATAAATGACATCTCATTCATTTAATTTCATAATGTACATTTCTACATGCAGTAGACTACAGGCACACTATATAGTAATATATAGTTTTGGCAGTTAGTAGAAACAACATACTTAAACGCTTTAAATTAACAGGATATCATACAATACTCAAATAAATATAATAGCTTACTAATAAGACCCATCAGACATAAAATACAAACACATTTTAGAACATAACTGCCAATTACCTCACACAGAGATATGAATAAATGTAAGTCATTTTAGTTTTCTTAGGCTTCTTGGCTCATTTATCATGTCATCTCTGAACCTGTACACAAGAACAAAGCAACATGCTCCACTGTTATTACTTTTGAGAGTAACTTTACTTTGTGTTTGCCACTTAGTGGGAGGTAGGGGCTTGATATCACGTAAAAAGGTGACGTCAGCGCGTAGACACTACTTTGACAGGGCTTCCTTTTTTTGTGTCTCTGCACCATTACACAATTAGTTCCCGTTTGTTGGAACACTAACGGGACTTCCGTTGTGACAATACAAAGTTGCATTAGACCTGGCACTGACTGTGAGCGGACTTACCGGCGTCTTCTCCGTCCAGGTGTCTGACGCGCAGGTCCTCCTTGGAGTCCGAGCTGTAGTGTCGTGTCACTGCTCCGTGACCGTTCAGGAGAGAAGGCGAGCCTTTACCGGAGAAAACATATTGTCTGGAGCAGGAGGAGGCCGCTGCCAGCCGGCACACACCGTCTCGGCCTGATGCCTGCACGCGGAAGGCTTGCAGCAGGGTTCTGTATCCCACTTGCACCGCCATGCTGAAGAGCTGCAGTGTTATTTGACTTTCAACTTTGAACCCAGTCACATGATGGTATCACGTGACTGGGTGTCTGCAAGGAGCAGGGAGACAGACATAACAAGTGAACGACTATCGTCCTCACGTATTTTGTTACGGACGTGTTGTGAAATATAGGAATAGTTTGAAAAAGATCTATGATGCTACACACGTATTTAATAACGAAAAGTATCGCATACCCTTCGATTGAAATCCTTATTTCTGATGCACTAACTCTACAGTAACATGTCACAAAACAACGCTACAATGTTGTTCATACAAGAAAACTATGGCAATGTGTCTTCAGCTTATTTGAACAACAAAGAATATGTCTTAATATTACCATAACCTGCACTTTGGGTTCCATAATTTACATGGATCTAAAGAGAAGAAATGCTCTTGTTCTCTTCCTGGGATCCTGTTAGGTAAATGTCATTCACAAATGAACATTTAGCAAATATACCGAGCATCAATAATTAGTAATAAGTAATAAACATTTTTCACGTCAGTTAAGTTTTGACTTGTCACAGAAGGAAAAGCAAATACAGAACTAATAACATTATTGATCGCTCTGGTCCATTAAAGTGTCCCAGCAGTGGCAGCATACAGAATAGCAGACCTGCAGCCCCATCACCTGTGACCGGTGTGTTTTAAAACTAGGCCCGACATCGACCCCTGATTTTAACAGCTCAGTTCACCCATATCACTACAAACTGTTTTCTCACTTCCTCCTAGTGATATGAAGCCATGATGATAGTTTCATGCCTCACACAAATGTTTTAAGTGATTGGGAAATAACTGAGCTCAACTTCAGACTTAAATCTTGGACTTAGGTCAGACATCGACTGAAAACAATAACTTGAGTCCCACAGTTGTCTGATGTGAGATCTGACTTGACTGCCTTAATATCAGAACTATCAGCATCAGTCACACTATACATTCAGCCGTCAACCTCTTACCTCTATTTTTTGGGAAAGCAAAGTTTCCTGTAGTTATTCTTTACTTAAACTTATTTTTGAAATAATAATTAAATAAATACACAGAAAAAAACATGATTCAGTGATTAGACATTTATTGTGAACAAAACAATCTTGAGAAAAGTGTTCAGATACAGGTAGCTGGACTTCAGGCTGCTGGGCAGTTGGCGTCATCATCATCATCATCAACGAGATATTCCAAACTATGATAACCAATGAACAGCATTCATTTCAAATGAACGGGGGAATACACTTGAATAACACATGTAAATTGGCTACAGAGAAGGGAGGAGGTGTGATGTAATCACCCAAATAGATATAAGAAATGAATAAATGCAGTGAGCCATTTGCTCAACCCCCGATGCTTCTGAGCTCAGTAATTAAACAGTAATTAATACAATTACAAGAACTGTACGGGGAAAATACTGAATCTCTGGACACTTTTTGATAATACAAATGTAAATGTTCTATAAGTTGATAACATTTGAAGATACAATGTGTAAATTCAGTTACATTGTTCTCAGCTCCATCAGATGCTAATCACAGTTCTCCAGCCGGTTTCACACACAGTCAGTTTTTAAGAAAATCCTCTAAAAATAAAAAATAAAAGTGATGGCTATTTGGCAAACAGTGAACCAGTGCAGCAGAGCCGTTTAAAAGAGATTACGCTAAATTGAGGTTAAAGCCAAAATCTGTAACCTTCTGCATTTTACAACTACAGCAGAGACAATGGAGTGTGTGGTGGTCGAGTCAGTTGTTTCAGCTGCTGGAATGCAGTGATTGTCATTGAGTGCAACATACAGAATATAAGTATCGTTCACTGGAGTGATGAAGGTGAGCAGCATGAACACCCGGACAAAAGAGAACAGAGATTCTGGACTTTAAATGTATTCTTAGAAAGTTTCCTGAAAATAACTTTTATAATTTGATATTAATTATAGGGAAAATAGGGTGGTCATTTAAAGTTGAGTAAATATTTATTCATTTAATATTTCAAACTTTATGTTCAATTATATATTTGTTGACAAATTCAATAGTTTTGCATGTCCGGCCATCTGCTGTGCACTGCTTAAATAACCTCTAGATTACATTAGCAGTTAATTTGAATCAAAGTCCATAAACATCAGTTTTTCCCATTATTTGTATTTAATTACAACTTTCCAGGAAACATCTTGGAAATTAAGAAATTATAAACTCATAAAATGAAGCACTACAAAACATTTCCTTAAAGCAGAGGTATGCACTGCATCTCCACGTCACCACGGCAAAATACAGATGGATACAATATTATTACTACATTAGTTCAAACAGATTTCAGCTTTAAAGAGAAGAATGTCCAGACTGTTAACTGGGCCTTTTCCTGCTCCACTAAATCAAAGCACTACAGTTCAGTGACAGGTGTTTACTGATGGCCCAGTCACAGCAGTTATGAATCATAAAAAATAAAAGCTTTACAGATATTTATTAATATCCTATACATTAATGATGCATGTCACACATCACCGATTAACAATTCACTGTAAATTCTCAAATAGTGCCCAGAAATCCTAATTATAAAGTCTCCTTGTTTTCTGATCTGCCCACGTTTTAATGAGCTGTTAATGCATTTACCTGTTAAACATGGAGCCACATTATACTGAACATTAGCAATAACATGACTTGTGTTAGAGAAGAGTAGCTCTGATGAGCAGAGTGATGTGACTGTTGTACTGATTGAAGTCATTATATTAAATGTACCACGTGAATATAACAGTACAGGTAACAGCCTTAGTTTGTTCCCCAACAGCTATGATTTGAACACCGTTTATTTGAAAATGTACAGTAATCAAAACATTGTTTAACCGCAACATCAACCACACAGTGCAACAGCAAATACAGTGGAAATACAACAAAACTAAGGTCATGCAGAGGAACAGCCTTTTGTTAATGACTCGTGATGATCAGTGGTGCTTTTGGTTGATTCTATCACAGACCCTTGCTGTGCTGTGATAAGTGTTTTCCGAGCAGAGAGCTCGGCAGGGCCCTGTTTAAGATACAAGTCCTCACCATCTGAGAGTCCAGAGGAGCCTTCCTTTACATCCACAGTGGGTTTGTTTGAGACGGGGCTCGTGGTGAGCCTGCTACTCCAGCAGCCATTCTGCAGAGTCTCTGTGTTGCCCTTATGCCACTGCTCAGACTGCTGGGTCCAGTCTTGCATGTTGGTGACCTGTAACGACAAAGGGCACGGGGAGGACTGGCTGTACTCTGATGAGTCCGGAGTGGTCTGGTAGCATCCTCCCTCTGAAACTGTGACGGGAGAGGAGGACGGGTATTCAGGGTCGATGGCCTCCACTTTGATTTGGATGGTTCTGGCTTTGATCCGCAGTTTATGGGGCAAAGCTGAAGAACTGGCATCTGGCACTTTGTGTGTGGAGACAATGACACTTCTTGGGTCAGCTACAGACTGCACTAACCCTTTGGGGACCTGCTGCTCATCCTCACCATCTGATGATTTGCTTACAGCACCATCATCTGAGCTCCTGGGGGAGTTACTGGACGACCTGGTGAGCGGCAGGAATGCAGCAGGCTGGGAGTAGCCTCCAGACAAAGGGCTGGCCATGTAGTTTCTATACAGTTCGTAGGGACTCCTCCTCTCTTGTGCAGAACTGCCTCTCTCTGCTGGTTCTTGCTTGACCTCTGTAGTCCTGCAGATACCAAAGGAGCCCTGAGTCGCAGTGCAAGTCTCGGGCATGTGAGGTGAATGCTTGATGACTGATATGCAGCTACTGCGCGAGTGAAGAGGCTCCAAAACCCTGCTGGAAGAACTTTGGCTAGCATTGGGTGGAAATAACTCTTGGTAGACTTTGATTTTGGTGGAGTTGGATAAACTCTGGACTTCTTGGGCATATGTTGCCAGGCTCACCAGGCCAAATTTCAGCTTCAACGACAACAGCTCAGCCTTGAGGGAGGCATTTTCCTCTCCGAGGGCCATCAGCTTGTTCTCAAGCACCATGTCGTTTACACGCCGCTTCTCCCTGGAGCGTTTGGCCGCCTCGTTGTTTTTGCGACGCCTCTCCCAGTAAAGGTTGTCTTTCTTCTCCTCAGGGATAAACTCTCTTCTCCTGCGACAAGAGGTTTTAGCCTTGAACGGAATTGCAGAGGTTTTGTGGCCCATCACGTCTCTGTTAGCCTCTTGTAAAGCCCCAGACAGGACCCGGTCATCCTCTCCACTGAAGGACTCACTGGAGTCCACTTCTTGCTTGATTGATTGCATATTATCACTGTTGGCTACTGTCAATATGCTCATAGGTCTTTAACTATACACCATAGTGCTTGAATGCTGCACTTGTAACAGCCACATTGAGTTCATCCACTGGAGTTGAGGAACTCTGGAATAACAGATGTTATAGATGTTAGTGTCAAAGGAACAATATTCTTTAATAATGTATTTCCATTAAGTTAGGCATGTTTCCCACTAGGATGATACACTATGAATCTAGACACACAATCTGATTGATTATCGATACATTTGTAATGTTATGAGTCGATAGTGACATTTCAAATTGATTCAGCTGATTCAGTAGGATTAAATATTGCACTTGCTCTGTAATTAAGGTGTATTGCTCTTGAGCAACTATATTAAAAAAGAAACATCAACATTTCCATTTCCATTAAAAAATCTGAAATGCTGCAGAAAAATAAAAATTGCCACTCAAGTTTTGAATACTTGTAGGATGCATGTACACACTTCTCTGTGTCTCCTAGTACTAGTCCAACAAATATTTTTATGTAAGAAAAGAAACATTACAGAAGAAGTTCCACTTTTAGCAAACAGGGTTTCTTGAGATCCTTAGACATACAAATATATATTTTTTTATTTGTTCAATGTGTGTGAGGAACCTGTAGAAATGGGGGGCAGTGTTTCACCTCTAAACTGGCTCCATACAATCTCTAATGTTTGTATTTTAGTTGTAGTAGTTTGGTATATTTCTTGTATTCTGATGTATTCTTTATATTGTGTATTGCATTTCCTCCTGTGTAATGCCTGTCAGTCAGTCAGCAGGGCAACAATACCAACATGCTGAAACTGATCTCCGGCCAGAACTCTGTCTGATCATCTTCAGGTGCAGCTGATCCTCTGTGTTCACTGAGCTCTGATGTTAACGGGGCTGTAGTCCGTGTGACGTTACGTTAGTTTGTTTATTGGACTACATTTAAAGTGACAGAAACTAGAAAATGACGCATATTCGGAGAGGTCGGCAGCCGCCTCTGTCAGACGGAGCCCCAGTCAGGCCAGACAGGGCCCCATTATTGTCACATTTTACAGATGATGGATTAATAGTAGTAATATTTGCTGCCCTAATGTTTTTATAAACATCCATTAAGTGATACATGTCATGGATAGACGTGCACTACATGTATCAAACACATGCAGAGTTAACAGCATCTCCAAATACAAAACATCCGTTCTTTTGTAATGCAAACATTTTTTTCTTTTTAAAGTTACAGCTAAGCGTTGACCTCAGTAGATAAAGTATTACATATAAATAAAGTAATACTTGTTTTTTATAGCCCATTATCAACATAAAGATGACATTTGCATAAAGTTTTAAAGTAATCTCTACTCCTAGGTTTAAAATGATTGTTTCGAGAGGAATGCCACTCAAAGGCAACTTTGCCTGTTTTGGGCTTCCAAGCTCCCATACTTCCAGAGAAGGAACAAAGGACTACAGACAGCTGTAATCATAACAAGTGGCTGCCACAAACTCAAACACAGAAACACACAGCAGCCAGTAACCTGAGGCCTACATAGCACACAGTCATGCTAACACACTTAACTAATGTTAATTATGACTGCTGCAGTAATGTCAATAATAGAAATAAAGGTTAGGGTGACATTTCCCAAATATAATAACTTTGTGTCCTCATTTTCTAATGTCTAATTTTACCATTTCAAAAACCAGCCACTCTATTGACTTGTTTTGTACAGCACGACTGTGGTTATGCAGGAATGCAAGGATCTTTTCAAACGAGGCAACATATGACATCAATACTAAATTTGGATCCCACGTGATAAAATGGGTGGTAATATTACCGCAACGTGAGCTCGATTTAGGGGGTGGCGCGGGGTTCACCGTCGGTTCAGGGCCGCGTATATGTAACCTCCGGAGGGATCGGTCCGGGCCGTCAACACGTCCCATTGTCCCAGAATCCTTCATTGTGTGCGTATAACACACTCAGCGGCCCCGGACTCCAACTGCCAGCTATTTCTATGGCTGCAGACATTATGCAATGATTGCCTGTGTGGCAATAACAAATGGAACCAATGTTTGTTCTGCTCTGTATGTGCGTATAAGTTAAGATAGCTCTTGATGTATAATGAATCATATGTGTCAGATATTGAAGGCTGAGTGTAACAGGCTGTGTTGAGACAATGTGGCCATTCACTCTGTTGACATCATTGCCGTGTTACTCATGGCACTGGCGGCTGAAGCGTGTGCTCCATCTACGCCCTAAAAGTGAGCGGCTATAACGTGAGGAGCCGCTCCAGGACAGAACACTGCGCTGAGTTCACTGTACCTGGATCAATAAGTGACAGCAGCCACAAGGCTTTGAGAACGTTACTGCCGGCCACCTCTCACTCTGGATTACAACACTGTGTCGCAATCCGTAAACTCTTGCTACTGGTAACGTTAACGTTAGGCCTACGTGCCAGAATACACTTTAATACATGTCTCATTTACCGGACATTATCCCTCTTTTATCAGCTATGCACAAGCGAAATACAGTCTAACGTGAACTACGGCAATAACAGCCAGCCGGGATAATACACATGGCCTCAAACTTGAGTTTGGTTTCACCTGTAGTGTGAATATTAAGGTGGCTATTCTAAAATTAAAGTGGGTTTTACACAAGAAAACATGTAAATTAGCCACTGAACATAATTATAAACTAAGCTAGCTGCGCCGCTGAGATTGTGAGACGTTCTCCCGAACTCGTAAACGCAACACCATCCCGCAGAAAGCTCTAAATAAGGATAAGGTTGGCTTAATATTAACCTCAAAATAAAAACGGTACCTCTTCTACCACCTGGTTGGAGTGTCTGGTCTGGTTTCCCACCGCGTATCAAGCACAGCGAAGAAGTTCAGGTTTCCCATCAGCTAATAAATAACTGTCGATGAAATCCAACAAGTTGCGAAGTACCTGGCTCTCCTCTCTGTTTCCTCTCAAGGTGGCTACTGACTCATGGATCTGTGTTAGTAGGTCAGTGGTTAAGCGTATTGGCAGTATGAGATTAATTGACATCAACTGCAGCGAATGGGAGTGCAGCATTTCCCAACATCAGCCAATGACTCTTGGCTTCAGCAGAGAGTTTAAATCTCATATAAAATGTCTATCGTCATCCTCCAAGCGTGTGGGGCTTTTAGGTGCGTCAGTTCATCACACAGTAGGATAATCGGATTTTCACGATTACGAAATTGTACAGTCATATTTAATGTTTATACTACTTACGGCTAATTAGCACCTTTCTTAACAATTTTACAATGTGCTTTACATTGTGAAATGTTGAACTTCTTCACAGTGTATCTGTAGTTGGCTACAGTAAGTAGTTTATCTCCAGCAAACTGACTGACCGTTTGTCGTCAGAGTATTGTATATGAAGTCAGCCAAATCTAGTTATTGTTTTATTTATATCTAGCATAATAAACATTGATCACGGTTTTAACTTAATAGATGGCGCTTAACCAGCCAAAATGTAAAATTGGATGTGATATAATGAATAAACTTGTAATTATACAAAGTAACAATGCCACAGTGTAAAAATATTCATTACGAGTAAATGTTCTGCATTCAAAATTGTGGGGCATAATTATAATCGACAATATTCTATCTTGAAAATACTTGATGATTTAATGAGTTAGGAAAAAGTGATAAAGTGAAGCAACACTGACACATGCAAGTGGTTAAACAGAACATAATTTCTCAACAGAAAAAATAAATCTCAATGCACGACAATTAAGAAACACAATGCAGAAATGGTCTTAAAATAATTTCACTTAGATCCACTGCAATACACTCTGCAATATACTATGCATCGTCATTTTTAGTGCATTTGTGCAACCTAGATGGAATAATACAACAGGATGGGGGACCTGACCATCCAACTGCGTGTTGCGTTGCGTCACTTGCTCATACTGCACAACACCTGTAGGGGTCACTGTTGGATAGCTGCTGTAAATATGAATGCGGATTGTACCTGGAGATTCAGAGTTAAGATGGCTGCTGCATACCAGAGCCTCTGCTTACTGTACATGTGTGTTCCCCAGAAGTTCACATGCCTGTTTGAATGTGAGGACCTTTTGTCAAGCCATCTTGCCATATTGCACTGTTCCACATTACACTCTGACATGGATAAAGGCAATACAGCAGATAAAGTCATCATTACATGAGCCTACATAGAGAATTACAAGTGCACTTAACCCTTTTAACGATCATTTCCCCCTCAACCTTTTTTGAACATAGTAAAAATGTAGGGGAGGAGGCAATGTCTAACAAATTAAGAGAAAAACACATTAATGCTGTATGACTAATACATTCAACTGAAATTTATATGAAAAATTCAAACCAAACCATGTAGGCTATTTTATGGCTACACCCTGCAAAACGGAGATAAGCTCCTCTAGATTTCTTGTACATACTTTTGTACACATTTGACCAGAATTCTGCCTCATGTATGGCTAATTTAGCACCTCAACTATAAAACAAAATGTGTGTTTAAACAGCGCTGCATTACACGTCAGCCTACACGTGCTTGTGTTAATTGTCCAACTGGTAGGAAACCAAGCTCAAGTGCAGTTGGCCTCAGTAACCTTTCTCCAGCTTGGCTCACTGTTAAGGTGTTCATAAAATGTTATCGAATGTACTTCCTGATTAAAGGGGGTTATTGGCCTAACTTGGCTCCATTGTTTGTTTTTAGGTGGGCTCAGACAATGTTTTTAGAAAATTCAATGTGCAGGGTTTTGATTGAGTGCTTTGTCCAACTTGGACAGCATCCTTTTCTTCGTCACCCCTTCAGAACGTCCAGCTCAACCCCCCCTCAGAAGATGGTGCTGGCCACCACAGACTGATAAAACATCTGCATCTTGTTGCAGACGTTGAAGACTCTGAGGCTCCGCAGGAAGTAGAGCCCGCTCTGGCCCTTCATGTAGAGAGCCTCTGTGTTCCCAGCCCTCTCCAGCCTGTCGTCCAGGTGAACTCAGAGGTATTTATAGGAGGGAAACCCCTCGACATCCTCCCCCAGGGTGGATACACGGGTCAGAGGAGGCTTAGTCCTGCTGAAGTCCACCATCAGCTCCTTCGTCTTGCCAATGTTCAGCTTCAGGTGGTTCAATCTGCACCACCCAACAAAGTCCTCCCCCAGACCTGTGTAGTACTCCTCCTGTTGTCCACTGATACATCCCACAAAGACTGTCATTAGAGAACGTCTGCAGGGGACATTTGTATCTGAAGTGAAGTGAAGGAGAGTAAACAGGAAGGGGAGCGGAGGGTGGTTGCAAGGTGGGCCAAGAAGTGCTGAGTCTGGGGGGCTGGTGGGAGGAGGCCCATGTTGAAAAACAGGTCTCTAATGATTCAGGGTTTGTTATATGGGAAACAGATTACTGTCCTTGCAGAAACAACATTGTATACACAGAAAAGTATGTATCCTGTGAGCTCCTGGATGTCCTCACCATATGGCTCAGTCAACACTTCCCAATGTGTGGCCTTCAAACAGCTCCTCGGTGTCTCGTGTACCTCCAGCGACCATCTCCTGACTGTCCTGCTGGTTACATCTGAATAAGGAGCTTATATTGAGAGTGTATGGAATACATATGTAAACAGTGACAACAAAGACATGTGAAAACTTCAATGCTAAAATGATGTAACAGTAAGATATCTGGTCTGTGTGTTTAAAGAAGAGCTCGGCTGATACATCAGTGTTAGCTATATTATCGGACAAGTTCAGCTAATAATAGATAAGTGAAAAGAAATGTCAAAGGTATGTTTGAAGTAGTTAACAAATAGTGTCTGCATTACACCAACGAGCACTGACAAGTTTATTTTTACACTGAAAATGTCCCAATTGTTTATTACAAAATTTAAGGGATTGTTATTATTATTTTAATTTGTTTAAGGTTAAAAAACAAATATCAACTGATTGCATAGTATTGCACCTCTAGGGTTGATTCTCTTCCCTGAGGTTATGTAGATCTATACAACAAAGCTATAACATATTAAATACAATATATATTATACACCATAATACAGTATGACAAGCTGCAGTTGACAATATGTAGTGTTGTAGGCGTAGTTCAAAATGCTGTGCCTACATATATATATATATATATATATATATATATATATATATATATATATATATATATATATATATATATATATATATTTGGTATTCAGCCTGTAAACAATTTTCCATATCAGTGGCTTCTATGCTCAGTCTGTTGATTTTTTAAACAAACTTGACCCATATCATATGTCTGGCAGAGAACATGCATACTTCATGACCTTCATGCATACTTCATGACCTGCTGTTATTTATGTTTCTCCGTGTGTGTTCACACACCGTGTGTTCACCTCGGGAGATAAAAGCAGTATTCCCAAATAACTACATAGTTGATGTTTTGAGAAACTAAGACCTTCAATTAATATGTTGTTTACTGTAATATTAAGGGCTTTCTGTTTTGGATGGGTCATCACCCGTAAATATATTTTAGCACATATTTGGTTCTATCTAATTTCTTAGATAATAATCTTGGTATCCTGCATAGATCAGCACATCTTAAATATGTTGGGCCCTGGAGCCCCTTTTTACACACTTACAAATGTTTGAATAGACTGGTATGGTTGGGGGCGGGTTGCTCAGATTTAATGGCTTGTTTTTCACTTGTTGGTGAGTTCCTGCTTTCTTTTGCTTTTTGCCGCAGACCTGTGATCTTTTAGGCCAAGGAGGAGATCTCCTGTAACACCATCATAACTCCCTTTTCACTGTGCAGCCTGACATATATCTGCAAAAAGGTGTGTCCATCAATATGAGTTGCAATTTTGCAAACCTGATATGACAAATGCTGAGAGTTTGAAGTAAACATTATGAAACCATAGATTAGTTCTGCATCCCTTCATAGCACAGTCTTCTGGAGCATAACAGTTCATCCTTGACCTTGTTATTAGCCCCTCACATGGTCTTCTTCAGGTAATTGGAGTTTTACTTAGTATGGGACACCAGTTGAACCAGGAGAGACTGATTCAACTGATTGAAAATAGGCTCAAAAAGTAATTTAAAGAAATTATAAAGGAAGAAGAGAGAGAGAGAGGAAGAGAGAGAGAGAGAGGAAGAGAGATAGAGAGAGAGAGAGAGAGAGAGAGAGAGAGAGAGAGAGAGGAGAAAATAGAGAGAGAGAAGAAAGAGAGAGAGAAGAGAGAGAGAATAAATAAATAGTCGGCACAAAGACTTCACTACTTCAGCTGACATCTGGTACCAGTACATGGACGACACTTTCACAACTGTACTGCTTAAGTATCACATTTTTAGTCCGTTTTTACAGGGACTAACATCCATCATGTGCGTGTGTTTTGATGTTGAGTTAATGGAAATATAATCTCAACAAACCAATGTCTTTGTAAATGACAACGTGAACCCCAACGGAAAAGTACAGTATGTGATCGTTTAGATTCTTTTATTAGTATCAGCAATACATGTATTTCTTCACTACAAAGTATATTTTTGGGCCTAATGTAACTTGACTGCGCAGTGTACCATATATTAGACTCTCTGCACATGTAATGACACACAATGACAAAATATAATCAAGTGACATGGAAATACAACATTTATGTATGTGACTTTATTGGGTACTCCGTAGATGGATGTACACATTATATGGTAAGCAAATAACTACTTAAACAAAGCAAACGTGTGGTGGAAAGGACATTATACTAACACCAGGCGTAGTAGAAAAAATATAAACAAATAAAATGTTCAAACCAAAGTACATCAATTTAAAATCTGTACAATTTGGTTGGTTATCAAAGTTGATGTTAAAAGTATCAGCCTCATGGGAAATGAGTCATGTGTGAACTTTGTCAATGGCCTGAAACAAAAAGACTCTTGGTTCTCATTCTTTGTTTTGTTTGATAGAGGTTAGTTCCAAAATACATCCCAGTGAGTATAATTATTAACAAAGCTACCAATAGATCGTTTCTTTTAAAACTCCTACAACATTTCTATTCATTATACATTTTCACAAACCATATAATAATAGGGAGATGATAGGGTGATCATCTCACTTAGTGCTGAACTAGCAGTTCCTTGTGGTAGGTCGGGGTGCCTGTATAGAGGGGTGTGGTATCCGAGGTGGGAGAGTGGGTGTTTGGTGCAGAACTCCCGCCCTTATGGCCTCCCAGTGAATGGCCTTGCTGGCAAGTGAAAACACGCGGCACCATGTGCATCAGAGAAGGCAAAACTTTCATCAAGGCAAGGCGCCCTCTGAAGTAGTTGTGAATAAGAAAATGTTTTGTGTTGCACAGCAACATAAATTCCTCTGAATAGCAACATTTATAAAAAAACAAGGTCTATAAAGGATTGCATGATTAATTTTGCTTAATTGTTGACACAGGATATTGAGAGGTGCAAACCTAAGACACCTTTGACATTCAAATGCATCAGTACTATCTAAGAAACTCATAAAAAACATTCAGTCACCACAAAACTGCTCACTTCACTTTATGCTGCTTCTTGATTTTTTTTGGCAAGCACAGCTCACAGAATATTTCAGCCCTTCTGTTCTTACAGCAGCACCACACTTATGTGTCTGACAAGTGTATCACCAATTCGTCAGTCTGTGGATGGTCATTGTCGCCAAGCAATTCTGTTTCCGGCACTAACAAGTCCTTGTTTTGGTCTAGCTCTTCCTTGGGCACCCTTTCAGCCAAGTCCTCATCATTGGTCTTGGAGTCCTCATTAAGCAAAGCTGCTCTCTCTGTGACAGAAGTGTTGGAAGGGGCAGTGGTGACATAGCCTGTAGATGTAGATCCACTGCCACTATGGTGAGAACCAGCTTTGGTCACCATCTGTGGTGGGTGGTGCATCTGCTGGTGGGGAATGGGCATGGGTATTTGCATGGGGTAAAAGTTCTGCAGGTATGGGTAAGCTGGCATGGGGTGATATCCATTGACAGGGATGTAGAGCTGCTGGGGCACCATTGGCCGATGCATTTGACCCTTCATGGGCATGAACTGGGGCTGATGGAATGGCAAGCTCTTTTTAGGGCTGGTGTAGCGCGATGCATTCGCTGTGCTGATGCTGATGTTGCTAACAGGGCTGGTGCTGAGAGAGCTGGTCTGGGTTGTGTTGCTGGTGCCAGAAGTCTGAGCAGAGCTGTTATAGTTGGACAGGCTTTCCCAGGAGCGCAGACGTGTGTGGATGTCCTTGAAACGAGGCCTTCTTGCTTGGAATTCACTCCAACACTCCAGCATAAGGGTGTAAATCCAGGCTGGGCAGTCATCTGGACAAGGCAGTAACTGGTGGCTGCGCACCATCTCGATCACGTCCTGGTTGGAGTAGCCACAATATGGCTGCAGACCGTAACTGAAAGTCTCCCACAACAAGACACCATAAGACCAGATGTCGGAGTCGGTGGATAACTTGCCATACATAACAGCTTCTGGGGACATCCAACGAATAGGGAAAGGGCTTGTGCCCATTAGATTGTAGTAATCAGCAGCGTAGACGTCTCTGAACAGGCCCAGATCCAGGATCTTGATGCTGAGCTTGTCAAAGACCAGAATGTTTCGGGCAGCAAGGTCTTTATGGACTACTTGCTGGCTGGAAAGGTATTCCATTCCGGCAGCAATCTGGGTGGTAACATGAAGGAAATCAGCCTGCTCCAGTGTGGATTTAACTGTCTTGTCATCATCTGAGCTGCCGACATCTGAGTTGGGGGAGCGCATTACCAGATACTCATGCAGGTCACCAAGGCTGGAATAGGTGAATATCATGCTCATTGGCTGCTCTTTGGTGACCACACCCAGCAAACAAACGATATTCTGGTGTTGTAAGTGAAAGCGGAGCATGACTTCGTGGCGAAATTCCTCAGAGAGCGTGGCATCAACCTTGTCCTTTAATGTTTTGATGGCCACCACCTGGGTCTGCTCACCAGGTGCGGTGCCATACATGTGACCCTTGTAAACCTTGCCAAACCGATCTTCGCCAAGCTCCTCCGTAAACCGTACTGCTGACATGTTGATCTCCCGCAGCTTGGCCTGCAGCCACAAAGCAATACAAACTACATGTCATCAAAGTGTATGGCAAACGATAACATCTAATGTAATACTTGTAACACTGGAATGTTAGACCAAAACCAGAACTGCATTAAAAAAACAAAAGCATCTGAAGCCCCATCTTGTAGAGGGGCCCTGAGTCTAAATCTAGTTCAAGCGCCTCCTCAATGAATTTGTGCTTACGCATTTTTTTTCAGTAAAATGAATGAGGGGGCTCAGGTTTTGTACTGCAGTGCTAATGTCAGCCTGAGCACAGCCATACATCAAAAAGAATGTAAATCAATGAGCCTCTGTACTGTGTGTGTTACCTGGTGTTTTTGCTGATTGAGGAGAGACAGCTCCATGTCCTGGCTAGGCGAGCTGCTCAGTTGGCAGCGAAGTGGTGTGTCAGTTGAGGCCTTTTGCTTATTGCGACATAGGCAGACCAGAAAGAAGAGGCAAGCGATGACCAATGGGATGGCAATCGCAGGGATTAGAATGAACAGGATCTCCTTCCTGGGGCTCTCTGGAGAATCTGGAGATGGTAAAATAATAGAGATAGGAGCAAGTTAAGTTCTCTGATTTGTGATGCTAAGACAGTATTCATTTGTGTGATGCATAATCTGTGGTATCAACATACATGATGTGCCTTTAACTGAGGTTGTAGTGGGACATCAGTCAACTGATAATAGCATCGCCATGGTTAATCCACGTAAAAAAAACCACATCCACCCTCATGGTGCAAGAATATAATAGTTTTGTTGTTATTAGTTACAGCTGGTGTGGTCTTGAAACAAATGTGTTTTGTCCCCTGATAAGCAAATCAAAGAATTAGCGAAAAAAATACTGAGGACCCCTGAGACTTTAAGAGCTGAGAACAAAAAGTGAAACACAAAGACAAACTGTATTTCCACACATCATAAAACTGTGAAGGAAAGGTAGTTTGTCTTTATACTATAGCAGACACGAGCTCAACGCATCTGAGTAAACTGAGAAAAATACCCATGGCAACCAGTGGCACTGGGATGCGAGGAGCCAGTTTGTGGGCCAAGAGAGAGGGAAAAGGGTTGATTATCTGTTGAAAAGAAACCCAAGTGCTTCTTTAGATGTGAGGCTGACATGTAAAACTGACATTACATTTACATAAGAGCTTTATGTCTAAAAGGGGTTTTGCTATACTACCACAAAAATACACTCTTGTGTCGGCATATGACACTAAAATGAGAGTGGCCATCGGCATATGCCAGAGGATGGTGGTACCTGCCAGTGGAACACATGTGGTATCCAGTATTTGAACTGGATACCACATGTGTTTATTTTACAGCTCCAATCTACATTATTTTTTATGTTTTTGCAAAAAGAATTCACAACAAAAAAGTCCTAAATCAAAAACATTCCTTATGTTAAAGTAACCTGAAAATGTTAACAATCAAAGTAAATATTAGCACAATTATTGCATTAAGGTACTTACTGCAGGGATGGATGTCACAAAGGTCCACCCTGACCTGAGGGTCCAGGGTGAAGCACCAGGGCGCCTGCATCTGCCCCCCCGGGTTACGGCAGAAGTTGTGACTTCCCCAAAGCTCCGGGTATTCCTGGGACACGTGGTGACTGTGAGGATACTGAGCGCTCCATGGCTGGCAGTGCTGACCTGATTTAGTGATGCTGAGTGTGCCCCTGTAGTCATCCCCACTTCCATTGTAGCAGCTGTGGTCTGTGGGGGAATCTGTGGAGCAGACAGTGACTCAGTGTGGATGCTACGACACATAGCAAGAGATTTGGGGGATTTACAAAATTATTGCATAATCAGAACTTGTCTCGTGGTGTAAAACATTTAATTTTAATTGGGCTGTTGTTATTCATATTCAGTATCAACCTTGTTCACAAAGCTTCTTTAGATGGAATACTATTTTCTTTCTTTCTGAAAGGGAGATTTGAAGACTGATATCAATCTCATGTCTGTGTGTAGACAGAGCTGGAGACAGGATGTGGTTAGCCTAGCTTAGCATAAGGATTGGAAGCAGTGAAAGGCTGCTAGCCTGGCTCTATCCAGCGTTTCTTGCCCAGATTTTGGTTTTGGTTTCCGTACAGGCACGATGATACCAAACCTGGCAACCACACTGGGATGAAATCCTGACTCCAGCTCAGTACTTTGCACACAGACATGAGATGATCATATACAGTATATAACATCTCTTTTTTAATTTTAATGGATAAATGACGTTGGTTTCAGTAATTCTTTGTAAATTGACCAGCCACACTTACATTGGCTGCAAATTGTTATATATGTTCTCAATCATTTCATATTCAATATTCGTAATGTTTGCATGCCGCAGTATCAACCTACATGGACCAAGTTTTTCTGGTGGCACTCCTATCCTCATACAGGAAGCAGCATCAGGCGTGCCTGGCCGGGGCAGCAGGTGGCAGCTGGGCAGTTCCAGCTGCATGAGGATCATGGGATTGGATCGGGCAATGGTGTACTCGGTGTGGCACAGGTCGTTCTCCAGGGCCTCACACTCATCTCGACAGAGCTGTCGACGCCGAGGAGCCCGACTGCCCTCGTCACAAAGAGGGAACACATAGTAGCAGAAGGACGGGATGGCGAACATGGAGCACTGATCCGATAGGTGGGTGGAGGTGCCAATCATAGTGAAGGCAGCTGGGAGGGAAGAAACAGACGTTTGAACTGTTTCCCACATGTTTATGTAACCTTTAGTATAATTATACCCAGTTCTTTATTGATAATAGTGCATTATGTCAACTAAGAGAGTTGATTTCCTTACCTGTGATGCGGTTTTCACTCTCCCCCTGCATCTGTAGAGACTCAACATAAATGCTCTGGTTGCCAATGAAGCGGGCGCAGGCAATGCCTCGGTACGGCTGGCAGAAACCTTTTTCACGTGAC
This sequence comes from Cottoperca gobio, assembly GCF_900634415.1. Taxonomy (NCBI): domain Eukaryota; kingdom Metazoa; phylum Chordata; class Actinopteri; order Perciformes; family Bovichtidae; genus Cottoperca; species Cottoperca gobio. The sequence continues at coordinate 2,452,783 of NC_041366.1, forward strand.
CTGAAAAGAAAAACAAGTTATGCTTTAAGCACATTGAAGTTTTGTTTTTTTAAACAGCGAAAGAAAGCCACAAAAGGAAAAAAAGAAAGAAAACAAAACAAATTCACTTTACAGTAGCCACTTACAACTAATACTACTATAGCTATGTACTGAAGCCGGACTGATGTGACGAACAGAGCTATTATATAATTGGCAAATGTTAGCTTATGGCGGATACATTGGTATTGTTGTATGTCTGCTGATAAGTAACAACAAGTTGCATTTCAGAAATTTGAACAGTATGTTTGAAGACATTTAAAAACAGTGTCACCCTTAAGAGTCATAATAATAGAACAATATTTTCCTGACATTCATGTGTGCAGACTGCTCTTCAGCCCTTCTATTGTGGAGGAAGCATGTGATGTAATAGGGGAGCAGCTTTCACTGGAATGAATGAGACACCATATTTATATTTCTCATCCTTTGTTTGAAACATCCATGTCTGCAACATGTCTTCCTTTACACACACACACACACACACACACACGCACACGCGCACACACACACACACACACACACACACACACACACACACACACACACACACACACACACACACACACACACACACACACACACACACAGTCAGGCCAACAGTTCACAATTTGTTGACTGCATATGATTGTGTGGATCACCCATTCCTGTAAATACATTTAATCTATTATTCTATTCTTATTTTCTTTACTTCCCAGACTCAAGACAGCTGATGAAGCCACTTCTCATCTACATTATTTCTGGACTGACTGCCATGCAGTCGCCCTATGTTTCAGATAACATTCGACCAAGACTGCTGTCAGCATTGACGAAGAAGAGGTCAAAGGTCATTGGCCAGAATTCAGTGGATGGCCGAAAAGGAAATAAAGACCGACAATTCAGATCCAGAGACCATGTATGAACAGAGGCAGGGTTACCATTTCCTCCAGTGGTTTCACAATGACTAAAGAAATAAAACAAGGCTAAGCACTGCTAGTGGCCACTAATGGCTGCACTGTTAGTTACACCGTGTAGCCTAAATACAAATGACTTTGCTATTCCTAGAGCGTCACCAGTAGTAGGAGTTATAAGGAAAAGTTTCTTCTTTGGGTGCCGCAGGAGGAAAGGTCATGTGGTCGTGAGTCTGAGTTTGAAAATGGGTGTGGTCTGAGCAAGGGCACTGGAAGTAGGAGGGTCGGAAGTGAGGCCAATGGCCCCCGGCACTTCACACCCCTGGCCTGATTTGCCGTTGCGGCTGGTGTGATCCCATCACAAGATGATCTCTAGTTCTTGTATACAAGACAGGGCAAGTAAAAGTTAAAGTTAAAGTTAAAGCCTTTTATTGTCATTATACAACGAGATTCAGAGTACCACTCTGTCCCAGTGTGCAAAAAATACAAAGACATACATAACATTAAAAACATGGCAGTAGGACAGACAACATAAGCAATCATACGGGGGAATAAATAAAAATTTGTAAAAATAGAGTTAAAAATATTGATTAAAAATATTGATTAAAAATATTGATTAAAAATATTGATATAAAAGTGCATTCAGAGTGTGTATATGTGTGAAGATGTTTATGGTTATTGCATTAGGTGTGGTGGTTAAGCAGCCTGACGGCCCAGGGGTAGAATCAGTTTTTTAGTCTGTTTGTCCGTGATTTGAAGCTCCTGTATCTTCTCCCAGAAGGCAGGAGAGAGAACAGTCTGTGACCTGGGGGAGAGCTGTCCTTTATTATTATGTTTGCTCTGCTGAGGGAGCGGGAGGTGGAGATGTGTTCCAGAGAGGCCTGATTTGCCAATATTGTTATTCTCCTGCTTACAGAGCAAATACTATGATATGTTCTAAACTTTTACAAAATGATGTGATGAATACAAGAGAAATACAAGCACAGTATTCAGACTGGAAACCAGACCTGAACACGGTGCCTGAACAGTAGACAAAGTTTGTTGGTACTTGTCAGCTGAGGATCTGAATCAACTGATTGTCTCAAGAAGACTACAACAGTTGCTCCACAAATAAATCAATGTTGACCCTGCTGAGATACACAGAGGACGAATTGTAAGGTCTGATGGCGGCTGGTAGAAAATGACTTCCTGTACCACTCTGGCCAATTTGTAGAATCTGACTCCCATGATAAGCCCCTCCAGTGTCTCAGCACAAGAAGCATGTCTTGTGTCACAATACATTCTAAGTCACCCATTGAAAAACTTAAGAGCAATGTGTAAATTATATATAGGCTGTGGCACTCAAAGATAACTCTCATTCATCAAGAACTTAAATTATAGTGAAACTCTAAATACATATAACCAGATATAAACTGTTTAGATGAGGTAATCAGATTAGGACAAAAGTTTGATTTCCTGAGAAATTTGAGTTTCACACTTGTTATTATCCATTTAGACGACGTAATTGTGTTTTACAATATCTTGTGTATGTATGATTTCATCACAATAAGATTCCATTGAAAGACGATAAATTAGGCCAGCCCTAATTACACAACACTGGAGCTGCATGCCTGCATGTTGAGCTGCTGGCTCAGGGTTTGGTGTTGATCTGAACTTGTTTTTAAACTTGGCTCTTTGCTAAGGTCATTCTTATGCTTAGTGCTTAGTTTAGTCTCCAGGCCTGACTTGAGTCCTAATCCAGAAAACAATCATGCTGGTCCCAAAACTGGGGACATAACACAGTAGAGGCATGCATGTTTAATAAAACTAAAAGCTTGCTAATGATGTGCTGGCTGTTCTGTGAACACAGGACGCTGCAAGTCTTTTTGATTTTGATTACCTACAATCAGATTTACATGCACAGGTCATTTAATTGAGCTGATAAGTATGGGAAGATATCCTGACAATGACTCTTGTTGTCCACATAGTTCTATTCTTAATAGCAACACTTTAATTTGGACACCACGGATACAGAGCTTTTGATTTTGACCAAGTAGTGTTCTGTTACATCTTATTGCACACCACCACTTACTAGTAAATGAAGGTACACATGTTGTATTTATTTTAAGTATCACACTCTGATCCCTTTTTCTCTTGTCCAAACAGGCCTGGGAAGGAGGTGGATATGTGTTCCTGTGACATCGCTGCAATAAGTTTAGACCACACCCACTAATGTCATCATGGTAGTCAGATTACAGCCTTATATATAACACAAGGAGCTGCATTGGTGGGCTGTGTTGTTCCAGGTATTTGTCTCATAAGTTTGAAGTTACAGGGTTTTAATTAGGGGAAACTTTTCACCGCAGCAAATGTCATATTGCCAGGAATGTGCACTTGTATGTGTTTGATTGATCAAGGCAACATCTCGCAGGATGACGTCCGTTATGTTGCAGCCAAAGTTCTTCAACCCTGTCCTTTTTGATGGAGCCCCAATATCACAGGGACCCTAGTACATGTGGCTCTTTGGCAGCTGTTCAGCTCTGAAGTTAGAAGGTAAAACAGTCTAACCCTTTATATCTGCTACCAACTGCTGCCTCTTTTCATCTTAAGGCAGATGGTGTCGATCAAACTGAGGCAGGTTAAGTGATGTTGTCTTATTCCTTAATGCATTCTTTATAACAATATAATAAACCTGTGTTTACACACACTATAATTAGGCTGTACTGTTTGTACCAGTATTAACAGTATGTGCTAGTTCCAGGTTCCTTCACTATCCCCTTACATCTACAGCATGTATCAATGTGTGTACAGTATGTAGGACATGCAAGAAAATAAGATTGTGTGTCACAGCTTTTGCCAAAATAAAATGTCATCAACATAATAAATCTTTAACACATTTACAGCTAACGTAATAATGAACTGTCATGAATGTTATGAAGCTCCCAGTTAATGTAAAAGTGACCAACAGGCCTGCATATGAATCCCTTTACCTGATGTAGCATGTAGGATTTGGTAGAATTGTTATTACTGATTTTGTTTTGGACACTGAAAATGCAATCTTAACAATTATCAAAAGCAGTTCATCTGTGATGTCACATTCTTTGGACGTTATTAAACTAACACTTGGTACTGACCACGTAGATCTACTAAATGAACCCCCCCATGTTTCCTTTCTCTTTACCACAACATTCACAATACATATGGCTGGTAAACATCAAGTTAACGTTCCTCAGGGGGTTCATTTGCAAAGAGCCAGGCTGGCTGTTTCCAGTCTTTATGTTAAGCTAAGCAATCAGCGGCAAGCTAAATACATATTTACCATATGGACAGTACAGTGGTATCAAGCTGAGAGCTTATCAGAGGGCCAAGCACTTCCTGTCTGTGACACAGAAGGACTACAGTCACATGGTCGTCCAACCTCATAGCGTTACTCTGACGCAGTGGACCTAGCATGATGTGTTTGACACAGCAGACTCATCCTAACACTGTTATTGTGATAAATGAATAAGGCTGATAACCCAGGAGAGTGTGTAGACTCAGTGTGACGAGTGGCTTGCCTGTGACCTCACACTGTTAATGCCACACAGGAACAGAGGAAGAGTTACTGTGACACACACAGAGTAGCTCACCTCAGGAACGTTTTCTGACACTTTTACTGGGACACAGTAGGTCTACCTCATACTGACGTCTCCCTCCTATCACTACTGTAACACCGTTAGAGATGGAACGATTCATCTTGATCTTCAGAAACTGTTTTGATGATCAATAAATGCCAACTAAGTCAACTAAATATATTTGGAGTTTGGACACCTGAAGACTGGGCTGTGGGAAATTAAAACTATTCACTAAAACGACCTAATACTGTTACTACGACTCCTCTGAAGAACTATACAGGACAATGTAAATGTTTACTATTGCTTGAATAGACAGCAAGGCATTGCACCCTCCCCTGTGCCCCACAATAAATATGTCCCCCTCCCTCAGCTCTACATAAAAAGCATTGAACGAGTCACATTGTTGGCTGGTGAGATAAGCTCCCTGGAAGAGAACTTCAGAAACTGTTGGTCTGACGGAGGACATGAATCAGCATTCTTTCCAGTTCAGAGCAGGTCTGTCCAAACCACCGGCTAGTGTCTGACTGCTGCTCTAGGAATTTATTCTGAGCCCCATCCTGCTGAATCACACCAACAAGAGAGACAAACGGCTGCATGTCCTGCATGGTTCGGTTGCATCGATCAGAGCAACATAGCACAATATCTTCACCATTACTAACAGTCAGACACAGCAGTGCAGGTATGAGTGTTAGCTGACATGTCAGTGCATGCCCACTCTAGCTTTGGGCAGGCACCTCTAACACCACAGACACCAGCATTTACACTTCCAAACGTCACAAGGATATTTATTAACTACAGCCATTTCCTAAATACCAATCCTCAAATCTGTCCTCACAACTACAAACCTTTAGCTAGTCATATTAGGGAGCGGGCTATTAGCTGTGGTTTCTTAATCAGATCTGAATCCTTACCACAGGATCATTCTAAACCAAATATAACAGTCAATTGACTATACATGTAACATCATGTCCAGACTTAAAAGCATTGACAGGTAATTCCAGAACCCACCTAGTAGTATTGCCAGATGAAAAATATTTTATATATTATATCACAAGTTAAACAATAGGCCAACATATGAGCAAAATGCACAACAATCAACAGCTGAAGCATTTTGGTTTTGTACATTAGTCCAAATTAGCAGAAGTCTACATTAAAATATAATTCAATAAAACCTGTTTCATGAAACTGTTGCCTGTTTTAGGCAAAGCAGTTGCTACACTGAATGCAAAGCTCCCAGGTGCATCTCTGCTCTAAAGTGTAAACAGGCCAGTTAAATGTTGATTTTAGCCTGAAAGCATCCAATCACAGGCTGGAGCTAGCCTACAGTGATCAATTCTATATCGTTTCTCATGGATGTGTTCTTCTCATTCTTTTTGTGCAGCCTTTCCCTTCTGTGTCTGTGCTACAGTGAATTCCCCAATGACAGCTGAGTTCTTAAACACAGCAGTGAATCAGAATATTCTTGAAGATAGCATAAACAGCTTGAGCAATGCTCCTCTAGTGATGCTTGGACCATACTACTGTCTGCACCTCAGCTCCCCGGCAGCCCAAAGAACACTAGACAACAGTGGAGGTAAATGCATCAGTCTGCACAGATTCCAAACAAACAGCTTTAACTACTATTCTTGTAAATACGAGCATTACTGCTTTTGCTGGTGCTACTTAAGCAATAATTATATCCTGCCACTGCTGCATTACTGCCACTACAACCTTTGCTCCAGCTAATACTCTGACAGGACTCCAACGTTCCAGTGTTGTTCTGTCAGTATAATGTGTTCCTGATGGCTATTCGAAGCCCTTTGAGATCTGTAAAGTGATGAACATGACATCACTGTAAAGTGTTTCCTCAATGTGAGGGTGCCGAGGTGTTTTTTTCCTCCTGAATAATAACAGCAGGTTAAAGTAGTGACTATACTATATGGATTATACTGTATGTCCTACACCAGGCCATACCTGTCAACATTGGAATTTCAAAATAAGGGACATTTTCTGGCGGACTCCGTCCATACCTTATCAGCTCTCAGCCGCCCAGCCCCCACCCATATAATGTAAATGTAAACACATAAGGGACGGGTATATACATTCAGGAAATACCGTATGTATTACTTGTACAGACATGTTTATAAGATGTATTTTATTTATTAGTTAATATTAATTTATTTGATGATTGATGAGTTGTGTGGCTTTTGTTTTCCCCAACGAGTTCTTCCTTGCGATGGCAGAGTCTGGAAACATGTCTGCTACACTGCGACTGAAATCATCGCAGAAGCTGAAGGCTACATTATTTTTTGCGCAAAGCATCGACATCTTTCCCTCAGCTTTGGTCACTTGGTCTGCCTCCGACACAGTTCTTGTCACACATGAAGTCATTGACAGTGTATGTGTTTGTGCCTCGTGCTTGTGCTTGGATGATTTTTCTTGCTGGTGAAGAAAATCGCTTATTCTGGCGTGTGCGATGCTAAAATCTGAATGGCACACTTTACAAAAAGCACAAGTTTGCCCGACTCTGCTTTTTATTAAATAAGGGAAGGTCTCCTCCCATTTGGTACTTGCATAAAGTTTTAACTTGTTTGGCAGGTACAACTGCGTCTCCATCTATCTCCCGTTCACTGTGACTCTCATCCATATTTTTCGTCTTCATCTGTGTTATTGTTCCTGTTTTCTTCGCGAGGGTAGTGCGGGTAGATCATGCACCATTAAAAAAAAATATATATATATATTCCCCCAACGGAACCCTGCGCCCCCTGAAATTCAAGTTTTTTATTTTCACATTCACATTCCCTCCTCCGCTCTGTTTCGCTCCCCCACACACACCTACAGTCAGAGACAGAGCGGAGGAAAGGAGAGGAGTGAACTACGCACCAGCACACCCCCCCCGCAGCATTTTGTAATACAGGTAGATCACTGTGACCTGGTCATTTTAAAAGTAGCTCACAAGCCAAAAGACTGTGGGCACCCCTGATCTACACTGATACTTGTGGCTGAATGTTAACATAAGCACATCACATTTCCAACAGGCCACTGGGTTGTTTTAAAGACAAGCTCCACTGTGTTAGTGATCATTACTGATCAGGCAGAGACAATATATTTATATGTTCCTTTATCTTGTTATCCAACAGGTGCCTTTTTAAGATAAGTACATGCATGAGGTCAGGTTGAAGCAAAGGTGCTGTCACTGACCTCCAACATTGTGATGCACAAGCTACACTGACATCACATGGAACCAGACGATGCCATACGGCAAAGACAGAAGCAGATATACTAGGTCATCCCTGCTCTGTACTGAATTATAATCTTTGGGGAACTTTACTATTTAACTGATACATTATTAAGATAAAATACTCCCCATTTAAAAATAGTTATAAACTTCACAAACGTTTTTTTGAAAAACAGTTTTGAGGTCTAAAACAGATGTCACAGGTTCAAGGTTGCTGTTCTGCATTCAACTCTAAACACAGATATTCCCACAAGCATCTGAATGCACCACCAAGTGTTTTGGAATCCTTTCTGTCAGCTGTGCAGCTGACATCATTTAATTTCCAAAGTTTTAAGATTCATTGTGATGCATTTTATTTGGCAAGTGCATCTAGACATATCTGCAAGTTGAAAAAGAACAATCTTCTAAATCATATGGAAAAACTGCATGTGGATTGAAGTAATGTGCACAAAATAATGAGTTGAGACACAAAAATACCAATATCATTTAAAGTTATTTGATATCATTAAATTACTTTCATATGTATATGTTATGGCAATTTTGCAACCATGTGTTTTGTGCTCGCTGTAATTACACAATAAGTTTTACTGAACATCTCTTTGTTTTTTCAATATCCTGTATTTATATTATAAATAAACATAAATAAACTGAAAAGGATGGTACACATTAATAACCATCTTTGCTAGACTATGAACACTTCTGTGGTTGACAGTTGTTTCCTCGTCATATGAAAGCACCCTTGATGTTGCTGAAACATGCACACATAAGATTGAGACGTGAATAAACTACCATGTGTAATCTCTCCTCCACCTCAACCATTATGAGGCTTTCAATGATGTGGTTTCCACATATCAAAACGTCCATAGAACCTCCTCAAAGCACACCTGCAATGTACTCTGCCTCTCCACAGCATGAACAGTCATAGTATTATCAGGATGTAACTTCTTATAGCCACATCTAGGGTCAAGGGGTGTGAGTGGGTGATTCTCAAAACCAGTTTCAAACATTCTGTCTGAGATGAAAACGTTTGGAGGGCTTTTCTTTCTGTTGCCATAGAACATTTACTCACACACTCTGAGAAACACGCTAATGTATAGAAGGTTTACTTACGTATCATCTGGGCTATGTGTGGGCATCTGTCCTGTGAATCCAAAACAATAACAATGAAACATTAAAAACTGTGTTAACAAGCACGTCATTCATATTAAAGAGAGATCTGTTTAGCTTTATGACTCTACATGCAAAAGACCACCATGGCTTCTTGGCCCTTATTAACATGTCAGACCTTACTGTTTTTACAGCGCAAGAAACATTTAGGGACCATTGTTGACATTAGTTTCACTTCACTTTGAATAAAAAAGTATCTTGATAAATGTTAACCTTACCCAGTTTGACGTACAAGACTCCTGTGGCAGAGATGACCTTGAGTGAGTTGGAGGCGACACACTGATAGTAGCCGGTGTCTGTTGTGTCCAGGTCCTGGATGCGGAGCTTGGATCCTGCCTCTATCTTACGGATGGTGATGCGTCCCTGCTCCTGAACCACAGGGGCATCGTTTTTCAGCCAGCGGATGGACGGACGTGGGTTTCCTGTCACTTTGCAGTGCAGCGTGGCTGTCTGGCCCTGGAAGTGGGTGATGTTGTTGACTGGCTCCTGGAACTCCAGGAAATAACCTTGAAACATAAAGGGTTAGAGGTTAAAGAAAACATTAAAACAACTGAGAAACGTGACCTTTACAGAGCACAGCATTATTTGAGGCAGTGCATTGACATCAGCTGATTGTCCTTCACCACCACAACCTCCTCCCTAGTTCTCTGCAGACTCCTCGCTGCTCTGATGCTTTGAGCGCTCCTTTTCTACCAAATCTAAATCTATAGTTATCTACTATATAATTAAGTGTCTCACTTAAAATGTTTGTGCCATTAAAAAATGGAAGATACAAATATTTGAATGCTTTCAATTGCATTGCTGAGTTTAGTTATGTTTAAGTGAATTAAAATTAAACTATTTACGTCTTAAGGGGAAAACGGTGAATGCCACAAATAGGGTTTGTTGACAATTATTAAAAATATTATAATACCACCTTATTCTTTAAGTTATTTTAAATGACCATTACAAACCATAAGGGTCCAGGTCTTTATGTGGATACAAACGCATCCTTGTTTGAGAAACGTGTGACGCCTCAGTCAGAAGATGTATCCACTTAATATGGAAGGCTGTGCTCTCTGCCTGCAGCCTGCTACCTTTGGGAAGAGCATGAAGGCAGTGTCAATATAATATCTGCTGTTGTATCAGCCATTGTATGTCATATCATATTTGGATGTGTATTGTAGGCCAACTTGCAGGTACATCTTGGCAACGATCAACTAAATAGCAGATATACTCCAACATAAACAAAGATGTGGACAGCAGACGCACATGGGGCTCTGTTTATACAACACTGGGTGTCTGTGTATGCAGACCCATTAACACATGAGCATTCAGCATGTGTGGTCAGTGCATACAATCTGTGCAGTCATGAATGATGTAGCCCTGAGTAGACGTCCGTGTTAACCTTAATGGACCCGGCAGAGGACAGACCTTCACAGCTTTGTGAGGAGAACTTTTTGTAGCCAGCTGTTTGTAAAGTTTTTTCTCAGTGATTGCAAGGGATTAGGGGGGGGGGACATGTTGCTAAATGGAAATGTGTCCCCTCAATACTTGTAATTGACCAGAAATAACATCAGATCTTCGTCCAGCTGAAGAAAGCTAATGTGTTCTTTGTAATATTAAGTGTTAAAACAACTCCAAAAAGCACTGTGTAGCATGAACTGAACATCTCCCTTGTTATGTTGGTGTTCATGCAAACCAAAAGCAGTGCACTGTGCATGTGGCTCAGGAGCACGTGGCAACGTTTTTCACCATTCTGTGTCCTCCTCGCACCATGCACTGAACTATACACACTTAGATCACTCGCAGGTCTACACAAGTAAAACACAGTCTGTTTAAATGATATCATCAGTGGGACACACGGGCTGGAGGAGGCTTCACTCAGTCACTGGAGAAAGAGACCCAACAAACCTTCCTGAGCTCCAGGACAACAGTGTGCACACAGTGGAGTATGATGGGAAGTGTTAGCGTTCCTTAAACCTGAACATTCAATGAAGCTTGCTTCTGAAGACTTAAGACTCGACTTGGACCTTTAAAAACTGTGAAAAAAGACTTAAAGCCCCGCAATTAGCCAGTTTTTCAGAAAACCAAAAATAATGTAATGCTGCATCTGCAGTCAGTCTTAGTGTTTTGATAGGACCTCAGCACTGCAGTGCTGACGCAGGAATTTTTGACCAGCCTTATAAACGCAGAAATCTGTCCCTGCTTTTTATGTCAGTACTATATTCCTTTAAAATAAACGGTGCCCCACAACAAACCTCTTTTTCCACAGGAAACACTGCACAAACATTCATCAATTACATCCTCAGGAGGCTTTTACAGCGAGGTGCGGACAGTCCTCAATTATTTTAGCCAAACGTAGTTCAACCATGTGATGTATGCTACATCAGTACACTTTAAAAACAAGTATTACTGGGACCACTACAGAAATGTGCATATGAACATTTAATATCTTGAAATTGAAATGAAAGACTCTACCGCTGACTATCCGTATGGCCACAATTTAGCCCATTGACCATACACGGTGCAGCCATATAGTCGGTTTCCATCTAGTTACAGTACTCTTGACTCTCTGTTATGCAGATTACTGTATAAGGAAATAAAGAGGAATGGTTGGTTGTGCAGAGACATTGATAAACACAGACACAGTCAGTCCCCTGGCTCTTAATACCATTTGCATTTCAAGCAGCAGCCAGGCTCCGGAGTTTACGCAATGGAAAAAACGAGATTCGTGCCCAGCTTCTCATCCTGGCAACAACAGAGCTCTCCACAGAGCAGGCTACAGATGAGTGATGCCACCACGCAACTCTTTAATTATAACCTCTTCATCCTTCTTTCAAGGATGTGCTGCAACTCTCAAGATGAAACAGCTGGTGTGCAGATCCAAAACAGCTTCTTGAAGTAAGCATAACTCAAACAAACACTGAAGACCAACCGAGTCCTCTGACCCTTGGGAATCAGCTTCAGAGAATAGTTTGAGGCAAATTTGAGATATAAATGAAATTGACTTGACAGATAAGTATGACAGAGCAAGCGGCATGCAACGTCACATTCCGGAGCCCTATAGAACTTGGCCATACCTCTGTCAGGCGCAAATTTGTCTTCTGCATAAAAATGGACGTTAAAGTACTGATTAGGAAGAATTGTGTTTTATATAGTTATACTAAGAGTAGTGGACCAACAATAGACCCCTGTGGCGCCCCTTATGGTAAAATGGCATGATTTAACACCATCATTCTCTGAGTGCTTTCATGCCTTTCTCTTAACCTCCCGTTGTTCTCAAACCATCAAACCTTCCACCAGCCAACATCCCACCGTCCACCTACAGTCTGAACCTACCCCCGCTCCTCTCCCTGCTCGCTCACCTGGATTACCACCCTACCATCATTTATTTGGCCTATGATTGCCAAGTTACCAAACCCGAAGACCCGAAGGTGCTCACTGAGGCAGCGCCCCCAACCATCGTCTCATTCCTTTGGTTCCTCAACACCTCCAGGTCCATTAACGCGATTTGATTGACCTTTCATCCCTTCATACCTCACCCTCATTCATCCCCGTATGACAATGCTTGTCATTTCAATGAACTCATTCGTATATAAAAATGATGTGGTCTTTGTTAGTGAAGTGAGTACTGTGTCAGCTGTGTCGGCAAAATGACAGTCTGAAGCACACACTGCACTGCAAGGCGAGCAAAGAAATCTTCAACCAGGTGAAAGATGAAGCCCATCCCAGATTAAAATCTTACGCCTACATTTATCACTACAGCAATCCTCGTTTGTTGTCCAATTATGGCTGTATTCTTGTGAACCAACACTTTAAACTTACTTATCAATCAGCGTTATCTCATAGAATGTAATGCGATCCTGCAGAGGTAAAGGCAGCATGCCTTCATGCACGGTTTGCCCACTTTCAATAATCCACTGGGAGATTCAGACATCATCATTCCTGTTTTAACGAACAATTCCAGTTTGTGACTCGTAAAGTACTGTTATGGAGGCATGACTGTCTCAAATATCAAGGCTTAAGTGCTTGATTGATTAGTCCTATCCCCAAGAGATAGAGGCAATGAAAAGCTGCTTTCTCTCAAAGCCTGCTCTCTGGCAAGCTTCCAAAGTCTGGTCCACTTGGACAACCAGCCTGTTTGTCTAAGAAATAACTACTCAGGGCACCAAATGACACCAAAAGTGGTTGTGTTGGAGTTAACCTGACTTCATAAAGCTGCAGAATTATGGTAAACTCATGTGCTGATGAGAGGTTGTGCAATCTGAGATCTAAGAGTGTTTTGGGCGAACTCTGTTGTGGGAAAATGAAATGCACAGCAAACACAGACGAACTAGATCATGTGAACGCCAAGAGCATCAACAAGCTCATCAAGAAGGCTGGCTCTGTCCTGGGTGTTCAGCCGGAAATATTACATTTACACAGAAACATTAACATTGAGGATTTAAGATGGTAAGATAAAAAACACATGAAACCAGTGTAATGGAAGCATAGGATATAACACACCTGGTTTGTTCGTCAAACATTTCTTTTCATTTTGCTTAATGATGCTGCTTTGACAAAAGAAAGAAGTACATTCTCGTACACCCTGTTAGGCAAGAGCCTGGATGTTCAAATCAGGCAATAAAAAAACTTTAAATACCAAAAACCCACAATTGTACACAACATGTTTTGGCGTCGTCAAGGTAGCGTGCTATGTTGTTGTCCCATTTGTATTTATACCATTTATTTATACCAAGCTCTTGCAGCCTCTCACATTTAGGTATTAACAGGTGACATCAGTGAGGGTCCAGGGGGGGGGTTGAGATTGGGCCTACAACTCATCCACCTCATGTCGAGAGATGGACAGTAGAGACATGAATCTGAGGAGGCTCCAGCCTCCGTTTCAGCTCTGATCTGTGGTTGTTATCTATCTTCCTTTCTGTCTACGTTACATCACGTTTACAGGTTACAAGACGCGGTCCATCCCTGCACTTCCTTCTCTGATGTTGATGAGTATATCTCATTAACCACGCACTATACTTCAGATTTGATATTGCACATACTATATGTACTATATGCAACCCCACCAAGACGGATTCAAATGTTTGTATTTCGTGGTCCATACTGGTAACCTCTTTATATTTATATTTATTATTGTCATTATACAATACAGGCATGTACAATTAAATGTAGTACAAAATGTATAAAAACTGAAAATATTTTATTTAGAATAGAACATAAACAATAAATTAGAACAAACTACATACAATTGTGTGTAATATCAGTGTAATAACAATGTAAATTAAATATAAAGAATATGTAAATAGAAAACTTTAGTGGGAATGAAGGTAATGCAACATGTAGGTGTGTGTCATGGTCCATGAAACCTACCTGATTATATGTGAGGATGGTTAACCTGACATTAACCTGGCATTGTAGATTGTGTATATATGTAGGACCTCACACACGTCTGTCATTATAGTATGATATCTTTATGTATTTTAAATATTTATATATATATCCATCCATCCATCCCATCCATCGTCCACCGCTTATCCGGGATCGGGTCGCGGGGGCAGCAGCTCCAGTAAGGAACCCCAATCTTCCCTTCTCCGGGCCACATCCTCCAGCTCCGACTGGGGGATCCTGAGGCGTTCCCAGGCCAGTGAGGAGATATAATCTCTCCACCGAGTCCTGGGTCTTCCCCGGGGTCTCCTCCCAGCTGGACGTGCCTGGAACACCTCCCTAGGGAGGCGCCCAGGTGGCATCCTTACTAGATGCCCGAACCACCTCAACTGGCTCCTTTCAACGTAAAGGAGCAGCGGCTCTACTCCGATTCTCTCACGGATGGCTGAGCTTCTCACCCTATCTCTAAGGGAGACGCCAGCCACCCGTCTGAGAAAACCCATTTCGGCCGCTTGTACCCGTGATCTCGTTCTTTCGGTCATGACCCAGCCTTCATGACCATAGGTGAGGGTAGGAACGAAGATCGACCGGTAGATTGAGAGCTTTGCCTTCTGGCTCAGCTCTCTTTTCGTCACAACGGTGCGGTAAAGTGACTGTAATACCGCCCCCGCTGCGCCGATTCTCCGGCCAATCTCTCGCTCCATTGTCCCCTCATTCGCGAACAAGACCCCGAGGTACTTGAACTCCTTCACTTGGGGTAATGGCTCATTCCCTACCCGGAGTAGGCAATCCACCGGTTTCCTGCTGAGAGCCATGGCCTCAGATTTGGAGGTGCTGATCCTCATCCCAACCGCTGCACACTCGGCTGCGAACCGATCCAGTGAGTGTTGAAGGTCACAGACCGATGATGCCATAAGGACCACATCATCTGCAAAGAGCAGCGATGAGATCCTCAGGTCACCGAACTGCAACCCCTCTCCTCCACGACTACGCCTCGATATCCTATCCATGAAAATCACGAACAGGATTGGTGATAAAGCGCAGCCCTGGCGGAGGCCAACATTCACGGGAAACGAGTCCGACTTACTGCCGAGTATCCGGACACAACTCTCGCTTTGGGCGTACAGGGATTGGATGGCCCTCAAAAGTGACCCCCTCACCCCATACTCCCGCAGCACCTCCCACAGTATCACCCGGGGGACCCGGTCATACGCCTTCTCCAGATCCACAAAACACATGTAGACCGGATGGGCGTACTCCCAGGCCCCCTCCAGGATCCTTGCAAGAGTAAAGAGTTGGTCTGTTGTTCCACGACCAGGACGGAATCCGCATTGTTCCTCTTCAATCAGAGGTTCGACTACCGGCCGAACCCTCCTTTCCAGTACCTTGGAGTAGACTTTACCAGGGAGGCTGAGAAGTGTGATACCCCTGTAGTTGGCACACACTCTCTGGTCCCCCTTTTTAAATAGGGGAACCACCACCCCGGTCTGCCAACCCCTAGGCACTGTCCCAGACTTCCACGCAATGTTGACGAGGCGTGTCAACCAAGACAGCCCCTCAACACCCAAAGCCTTCAGCATTTCTGGACGGATCTCATCAACCCCTGCGGCTTTGCCACTGTGGAGTTGTTTGACTACCTCAGTGACTTCCATCAGGGAAATTGACGATGATCCCCCATCAGCTTCCAGCTCTGCCTCAACCATAGAGGGCGTGTTAGTCGGATTCAGGAGTTCCTCAAAGTGCTCCTTCCAGCGGCCGATAACCTTCTCAGTTGAAGTCAGCAGGGTCCCACCCTTGCTGTACACAGCTTGGATGGTTCCTCGCTTCCCCCTCCTGAGGTGCCGGATGGTTTTCCAGAAGCACCTTGGTGCCGACCGAAAGTCCTTCTCCATAGCTTCTCCGAACTTCTCCCACACCCGCTGCTTTGCCTCTGACACGGCAGAAGCTGCCGCCCTTCTAGTCCTTCGATACCCTGCAACTGTTTCCGGAGTCCTCCCGGATAACATAACCCGGAAGGACTCCTTCTTCAGTCGGACGGCTTCCCTGACCACCGGGGTCCACCACGGTGTTCGAGGGTTACCGCCCCTTGAGGCACCTAAGACCTTGAGACCACAGCTCATCACCGCAGCTTCAGCAATAGAGGTTTTGAACATCGCCCACTCAGGTTCAATGCCCCCAACCTCCACAGGGATGGCTGAAAAGCTCCGCCGGAGGTGTGAGTTAAAGATCCCCAGGACAGGGGCTTCCTCCAGACGTTCCCAGTTCACCCGCACTACCCGTTTGGGTTTACCAGGTCTGTCCAGAGTCTTCCCCCACCCCTTGATCCAACTCACCACCAGATGGTGATCAGTCGACAGCTCCGCCCCTCTCTTCACCCGAGTGTCCAAAACATGCGGCCTCAGATCAGATGATACGATTACGAAATCGATCATTGACCTTTGGCCTAGGGTGCTCTGGTACCACGTGCACTTATGAGCATCCTTATGTTCGAACATGGTGTTTGTTATGGCCATTCCATGACTAGCACAGAAGTCCAACAACAAACGACCGTTCGGGTTTAGATCAGGGAGGCCCTTCCTCCCAATCACGCCTCTCCAGGTGTCTCCATCGTTTCCCACGTGTGCGTTGAAGTCTCCCAGCAAGACTACGGAGTCCCCTACTGGAGCCACCTGCAGGGCTCCATTCAGGGTCTCCAAGAAGGCCGAATACTCAGAACTGCGGTTTGGGGCATAGGCACAAACAACAGTCAGAGTTTTCCCCCCCATAACCCGAAGGCGTAGGGAGGCGACCCTCTCGTCCACCGGGATAAACTCCAACGTGGCGGCGCTCAGCCGGGGGCTAGTGAGTATCCCCACCCCGGCCCGAGGCCTCACACCTTGGGCAACTCCGGAGAAGAATAGAGTCCAACCCCTATCCAGGAGTACGGTTCCAGAGCCAAGACTGTGCGTGGAGGTAAGCCCCACCAGATCCAACTGGTAGCGATCCACCTCCCGCACTAGTTCCGGCTCCTTCCCCCACAGCGAGGTGACGTTCCACGTCCCCAGAGCCAGCCTCTGCTGCCCGGGTCTGGTCCGTCGAGGTCCCTGACCATCACTGCCACCCGTGTGACAGCGCACCTGACCCCAGCGGTTTTTCCCATGAGTGGTGGGCCCACAGAATGGATGGATGGGAGGCACCACGTAGCTTCTTCGGGCTGTGCCCGACCGGGCTCCGTGGCAAACCCGGCCACCAGGCGCTCGCTGTCGAGCCCTCCCTCTGGGCCTGGCTCCAGACGGGGGCCCCGGGCTTCCTCCGGGCAGGGTCTCTCCTTTCCTTTTATATATATATTATATATATAAATGTTTAATATATATTAGTGTATGTAATTTTAAGTGTGTGAGATGCAGCTGAAAGTCTGTAAAAAGATAATAACTGAACCTAAAGAAAATCATTCTTTGTGAAATATCTTTAAATATTTTTTTAGATAATTGTAATGAAGTATCGTGATTAGTCATGTATTTAATTAGCTGTATGATGAACAAATGTAGTTAATTTGACATTAAGGGTCTCTCAAGTATGTATGTATTGATATTGTGATGTAAAATGATAAGATATAAATAAGTAATTCCTAATATCATAGAGCAAAAGTTGGCATCAAATGTCTGGTCAAATGTATTATCTTTAAATCAAAATGTCCTTTTTAACTATTCTTGTTTACTTTATCTAAGTTCTCATACACCTGCTTGTGTTTAGAAACATTTAACATTTGAGAACTTATTTTGCTAAAAAAAATAATAAAGTTGTGTAGAAACATATGTTTTTATTCCTCAGAGTGTGGTTTTCAGGAAAATTTAAAAAATGAGAATTTGGAATAGGCACTTTTAAATCCTTGCTGTGCTGAGCTGGTCACTTCCTTGAGGTGAGTGAAGCGGTCAGAGCTGAACTGATACGTAGGAACAATGTGCTTTGAAACCACACCTAAAATAATGATTATAACCAGAAAAAGATAATTACATAGAGAGCTCGGCAGAGTTTCCTTTCCGTTCTAAAGCATGATTCCAAAATGAAAACTATTACTGCTCAGTGCTCACTTTAGTCCCTGAAGAGCTGACAGCCAATGCAAACAGTCCTCACTTTGTACCATTCCATTTCCCAACCCTGCTATTAAACAGACCCTGGCTGCAGCAGCAGCATTGAAGCTTCCCTTTAAATTATAACATGATTGATGGTCGCAGGCGAGGAGGCCGTACTGAACACCCACCATGCTGCATGACAGAGTTAAGCTGAGAGGACAGGGCATAAAAACCAGAAGGCATTAACATTCACAAACCTGTTTGAAACCATTAATGAACTCTTTAATGCAGCTCATAGGCCTGAGTGTTGCCATGAATTCACTAACACTGACTGAGGAAAGTAAGTTTGAGCATAAAAAACAACTGAAGGAGCGGTGGTAGCACTGTCGCCTCACTTTAGCCTCACAGAAAGTATTAGTGTGGGTTTTCTCCGGCTTTCTCCTTTAGATGATTGTTAATTGTTGAATCTAAATTGCCCATATGTGTGATTATGATCATGAATGGTAGTCTATCTCTATATGTCAGCACTGTGATGGCCTGGTGACCTGTCCAGGACATACCCTGCCTCTTGCCTAATGTCAGCTGGGATTAGCTCAAGCCTCCCTGTGAAGGATAAGCAGTTACAGATAATGGATGGATGAAAGTTCTCCGGCTGACCTCGTCTCTTCCTGGGGCTGTGAACTGAGTGTTCGCCCTGTCTGTCTGTCAGTCTGTCTGTCCCAAGTTGGCAACCCACCCGACCCGTGTTGAAACATGGACCCTGTCTCTTTTACCATGATTGACAAGACATATGCTGATAACCACGATACTGCAGGCGTCTCTACAGTAGACTCTGAGGAACTCCAGTGTTCACCACAGTGGAATAACCAATTATTGATCTTCCCCCGACAGCTCATCTATATAAACACATTGTTTACAATTAAAAAAACTGCCATAATGCACTAAAACAGTAAACGATTCATTTATTAAAAAGCAAGTTAATAAGTCTGTTTCACCACAATGTGCTTTAATCCTTCAGGATCAGTACGTCAGTGTTTTCAATCATTATGTGCTCCCTTAATGACGGAATAACGTTAACAATTTGTACAGTTAATGGAATGACATCATTTATTCAGATTAGCAGCAGACACTATCCAGCAGCAGACTCCATAAACATGTCTGACAACTCACAGACACTTTGTAAGATTTACATTGGCAACACTAGGGCATACGATCTGCATATCTAACAGTCACATCATATTTAACCACAATATACAGTACATGTGGAAAAAAGGGCACACCTTTTATTAAACTAAGTGTAATCAACGAGTGTGTGAAGATTATACCATTAACAGCTTGATAAAACATGAAACACCTACAGCAACCTAAATTGAATTACCAGAAAATCACTGACCAAGAATTACATATGTCACACGACTTATGTATAACTGTGACGACTTATTTCAGGGGAGATTGGTAAAGCCCCCAGCACAGACGACCCTGGTGACATGCGCTCCAGGCAAGGATTTTCTGAGTACACCATCAAAATGATGGTTATCATGAAGCTGAAGCTCATCAAGACGTGCCCTAGGTTCCTCAACGCATCCAGGTCCATCATTGATCCCCATCTGACCCTCCATTGATCACCTCGTACTTAACCCCCTTCATCCAAACCCTCAACCACCTTTCATCCCACCCACCGACCCTCACTCACAAGCCACTCCTCAGTCCTCAAGGGGGAGATACAGAGCAGATCAGAGCGATTCAATGACCACCGTATACATGTTTTCAATGGTATTCCTGTCTGAAGGATGAGGTGTCATTAAGATATTTCAGGTGGACATATACATCATGGAGCTTTAGAGGTGTTGGTGGATTTTAACTCAACGCACACACTGGTAACAGCTCAGAAAACAAAACGAGAAATGTTTTTCTTACCGTCAGTTGTGGGTGCAGCTCCACTCTGAGCTTCAGCCAGACCATCTGTATCCAATGCTAGACCTGGATCAGCTGCAGAAATAACCATAGAGAGGATACAAGAGTTAAAACTAAAGCCTGAATAAAACAAGTCTAACTTGGTGGTGGTGGTCCCTACAGGCGGCAAAGTTTATCATAGAAATGACTAAAGTTTTGGACAAAATGTACATCAGGAACAATGTGTAGAGGCTTTGCCGTATTGGAGCTACAAATCAGATGTTTGTCCTGAGGGTGGTGCTTGAAAAGGTAATTGTGGTGTGCATATTTTACACATTGTTAACTTCATTGATTATTTCAAAATCCCAACACAGCGATTAATGTTCAGTGTTTTTATACACAAAAGACAGATAACTTGTAACAAAGACACTCAAAGCACTATACAACATGTCAGCATTCACCCGTTCACACACACACACACACACACACACACACACACACACACACACACACACACACCGTTGGCCATCGGGAGCCATTTGGAGTTCAGTAATAATAGTAATTTCTAATAATAATAATTCAGCAATATTTACAAAACTATTTGTAGTAGTAGCATTGCTATGTGCATGAGAGTATCCATATACTGAAGATGAGGCAACAGATAATAACAGTGACAGCCGATTTGGGCTGATATATATTAATATTATATATTATATTATATTTATAATGTTTTGACACTTCAAGGTGCTTCATGGTGAACTTTCCTTTCTTCCTCATCTGGTTAAAGGGTGGCTTTACCCAAACTACCAAATACACATTTAGTTTGTTTATTTGAAGCATACCAAGACTGTTTCAGCGCTCTCTGCCACAAACCAGATTTTTGCTCCGATATACACAGTATATATATATATAATTTATTTTATGAGCAACATGTGTAATGGATACTCTGGCTGCTCTGTTTGATTGGGCCTGGCTCTCCCTGGGAGCTAATCAGGATCAGGCGCATGTAAGCAGACACGACGTATGGCTCGGTCTTTAGCTCGACTTGCCTTGGCATTGGCTCCTGCCTTCCCTGTGATACGGAGCATGTGCTTGACAGATGTGGGTGGTGGAGGAAATTGGTGGTGCTGAGGACTTCATTGAACAAAACCATACAGCATTCCTTTCAGGAGCCACACTTCCCTCTATGGATTGGAGTTTAATCCGGCTATAGATGTACGCAGACATGGACGCAGGTCTCCTTCAGCATGAGAAGGAAGGATATGTCCTGCACCAGATGCAGGATTTGTATTCACCAAAGACTGTCAAGCATAGTCCTCTAAAATATATTAAGCAAGGACATCTAACCAGCCCTAACTGTAAGACATCCGTTCAATGTCTTCTAAACAGTTGATGTGATCCCAATGCAAAGCACAAGTATCAACACAAAACACTATTGTTGTGTTGATCTTTCCCTTGATCATACTCACTGCTCCCATCTGTTACAGATCTATTGTAGAAGCAACAGAAGTAAAAACCTCATGGAAACAACAAGGAGAGATCCGTTCCTGAAAGAACATGAACTAACATTGAGAACAGCTAAACAGGCCAACAGATCTGAGGTTAAATATCCTCCCTCAGATCTGTAGTCTCTCCTTGGACTTTTATATTCACAATGTGCAACAGAACTAACATTGAGGTGAGCAGGCTTCTCACTTTTAGTCGCCGTTGTCAGTTCAAATATATTATTTTTCTGTTAAAGGCACTCTCCATATATTTTACACATTAAGTTCCTGGTGGACGTTTGGTGTAAGTATAGAATTGTATTGAATCTAAATCTAGTTTGAAATCCGTTTATTTAATCTGAATCTTTTCATATCTCTTTTAGTATTTATTCTTCATCTTTTTCACAAACCTCAATGTGTAAAATCTATGGAGAGTGCCTTCAACAGGATCATTACGTAAGGGATAACGTAATACAATATGTGAAATGCACAGTACATGTACTGTGTAGTACCACTCACTGATAATATCAAGTAAGGTGAGTTCTGCATTCTAACTTGTGATCTTGATCTCAATGGAAGATCCTTTAAGCCTTAGATACAGACCTCGGGTCTTCAGCGACCCTGCACTTCTTTAACGCAGATTAAGCCATGTATTAAAATCAGATTGCAAGTAAACTTTTCAGAACGTATTAATACCAATGAAAAAATCACAAAATATATATATATAATTATAGTAACAGTGAGACATCATCACCATCATGAGGCCAAACAGGAAAACACATCCCGCCAGCATTGTGTCTATAAATGTATGACGCATATATGAAAATAATGCTTTTAATTTATTTATTTTGACAGCAGAACATTGTTATGGATAAATAGTTTGAAAACCAGGGAGTTCAGCACTTAATTGAATGAAATTAATAATTATACAGGTTGTACTATAGACGATGGGTCGGTAAAGACTCGATGTATGCATTAAACAAATATTACACCCAGAACCGGCAAGACTCCTCATCCACATGTTGTTCGTCTCCTCACACTACTAACTGGGCTGTAATGAAAAGCTGCAGCCTCCAGGGGGCCACTACTCTTTAGTCTTGTTAAGGAGCTACTACCACGCACCCCACAACACAGTAAAGTAGTATTTGGTCAAATAGTAAACATATTGTGTGTCAATGGAAGAAACCCCAGAACTGAGCTGAGCTTCCTAAAGCCTGGTTCCAGGCTTCACATCAGACAGTTGCTGTGATTGATTACATGTATCCACAGTCTTGGAAAATGAGGGATTGGGTGCAATAGGATGCTTTTCCATCCAAAGCTGAATAAGACTACTGGCTGCTGCATTCCAACAGCCTGCTGCCTCCGCCATGAAAGAGCCCTTTGAGAGCTGAGAGGCCAGGCCACGGCTCCATCTACTGGGGTTTTGACAGAGGGCCCTCTGGCACACCTCAACACTTTCCTTCCCTCTGCTTGTGTGTGTGTGTGTGTGTGTGTGTGTGTGTGTGTGTGTGTGTGTGTGTGTGTGTGTGTGTGTGTGTGTGTGTGTGTGTGTCCTCTTGCCTCTCAGTCCTCTAACCTTTGTCTCTGTAACTCCCCATCCTCCACCCTTCTACATTTTCTGCCCTCACTTCCAACCTTTCCTTGAGATTTCTGCAAGGGTTGACTGAACAGTTTGCAGACTGGAGTTATACAAACATTTCTTGAAGGCAGAGCTCCTCCAGAGGCAGACATGATGCTGGTTGATGCACGGAAGCTAATAACCACAGTGTCAAATATTACTGAAAGTTCAACCCCTGCTTTACTTCTCTCCAAGAATGTGAGAGGTGAGAAATAGAGCCTGATTTGAACAGGAACGATCATGTAAGAAAGAACAGACTCACACAATGCTGCTATTTTCTATTTTATTTATCCTATGATTTATGATAGTTTGTTTTTCACTAAAAGGGATGTTCCCTGTTGGTCCTATCTGTGATGCAATACAAATAACAAAATGTAAGGTAAATTACAATATAGTATGTTTTAATTCCAACCATATGTTGATGATTATCGGGGAAATATTGTGAATCTCAATTATTTTAGACAAGATAATTACGAGATGACATTTTCATAGCATCTCCTCTCCGCCTGCTGTGGGCTGAGCTCAGTGAGAGACACTAAATGCAAGTTCCAAGTACTCTCAGATTTGGCTGCAGTGCTGCCAGTAGAGGTTGGTCGAGCAGATGTGACATCATAACACAACAACTGCAACAACAGTTATCACCGTTTTACAACTGCATCTATCTGGAGAAGGACCACCCATCCTTAAAAAGAGAAACATGTCCAGGCTTCAGAGGGAGCTGCTGTAGGGATACCACACAGACAAAAAAAGAAAGTAAATGCATGCAGAGGATATGAGAAAAAATTGTTGGTCCCACTGTAGCCTGTAAAACACAGGGGAAACATCATAGCAGTCCTCACACGGTTCTAAAAAGTGCAGGTTATGGGAAGTTTACAGGTTGTTAAATACCTGCTTCGAAAACAAACTATTACTTTGAATGGAGGCCAAAACTTAGAAGAAAAGTTGCATTTTCACATACTTGAGACTATCCAATTCAGACCGCACTGTGAGCCTCCTCTGTCTCTCTCACCTTGTCTGCCTCTCGGTGTTGTCATGGGAGGTTTTCCGGGCTTCCTCACTTACACAGGTAAGTGCTGTCTTAGAAAGGAAGAGCCACACTGCTGTTTTGAGATTTTATATTAATGGGATCATTACATAAGGATGCATTTTTGTTTTGTTTCATACAGATATGGTTTGCTTTGATTCTATGTGGTTTAAATACAACATGTCCTTTTCCTTAGGAATCATGTCTTTCACCTTCTGTGAGATCTTATTTTTGAACGATATCTAAGTGTTCATTGCAGCTTTTCACAGGCATGAAACTGACCTGATCTAAACCAGAGGGCATGAACACCCAGACACAAGTCTGAGCCCTCTATCAAGCCCCACTGGGTCATATTCTAGTTATTACTAGATATACTTCATTACACATTCTCATGTATAACAACCAAACATTCAGTCTCAAAGTCTTCATGGAGGATTTATTGTGTTTCTGCTGTGGAAACTGAAACTCTTCTTCCACGTGGATTGAAAGCATTTGTTCCATGTTGTGGGCGGTGACGTGCTCTACACAGGCATGGTGGATGACTTCTGCTCATAAGTAATGTTAGTAAAAATATAACTTCATGAGACTTTATATTTGTATTTTGTATATCAACACAACTGATCTGGTTATAATGAAGAATGGCTGGTAACTTTAAAATAAAATAGCAATTTTAAAGTCCCACTAAGCCTAAAAACTATGACGTTTGTCCTGAGGCATTAAAATGAAATGACATGAAAACAGGGGTTTGAATGTGCTAAGCAAGTTAAAGGCTGTGTACTAGAGGAGAGCTCATGGAGTGTGCACAATGCAAAAGGTTTATTCTCTGGGGAGCATGAATGTGTTCAGTAAATTTGATAGCATTATGTCCACTACATCCACTGCTAATTACATTTTCTTAGATACAAGAAATGTCGGCACATTGTGGCACTAGTGGAACAAAGCAACCAGCAAACTGCAGCAAAAACGTGTTGCTTCAGAAACCAAAACCTCGAAAGATCTGCTTTATCTTTTCACTCTTCCCTGATAGTCAGTGGCTGAAGCAGAACTGTTATGATATTCGATAAGTGCAATGCAGGTTGAGCATACCTGCCTCACTTTGTTACTAGCAGAAACAGGAATGGCAGACCAGCAGAAGACACAAGTGGTGAACGAGCTACCATAAACTTTATGACTTAATTTAGCAGAGAAGCCATTTACTACCATGATGATCTGTCTGGTGGACTGAGCTATCGGGGGAGGGCAGTGTGAGACAATTCGTAATATCCCAAGCCAGTTAAGAGTGGGATGTTTACTAAAACACACAGAAGTGACTGAATCTCACAGACATTATATTTTTAATGAATCTGCTTTGTTTGGGACTGATATTCTAAAGTTACTTTCTAATCAGAATGGTTATTATCTCTGTGGAAACAGTTGGATCTGAAAGGAGCTTTGTCAAGTTTAGAAAATAGCTAACAAATAGGTGCAACTGGATTGCATTGAGATAAGTGGAGTGTGACCCATATTGGGGACTACATGTCAGGATATCTGCTGATTCAATTTTGACCATTCGTTTTTGTCCCTTGTGATGTCTTGTGATGGATTAATAGAGTTTCTTCTGAGAAAGGTGTGCTGCAGATGAATGCACGGAGCAATGAATGATAACCCTCATACCTCAAGTATTTTGGTTCTTTCTGCGTCTATTTGTTAACCCAAATGAGCTGGAACCAACTGGGCTCAGAGAACAGTTGCAAAACGAGGAGAGGATATGAGTGGACCTGAGAGGACCTGAGATGACTTGACAGGACCTGAGAGGATTTAAGAGGACTCGGGAGGACCTGAATGGACCTCAGTAGACCTGAGCAAACCTAAGAGGACCTGCGGGGCTGAGGAGACCTGAGCCGTACAGAAACATACTCAACTCTTAATGTACCTAACTTTCTAAGTTCTCTGTTATGTTCCCTGTTAAACCGTGAACTCAAGCTACATTTATCTGAAATGTGAATCTATACAAATGCTGAATTTGTCCATACTTGCCCCACAAACTTGCTTTCCCCCTGCTTTACTGCAAGTTCCATACAGAAATGTGACGGTGGGGTAGTTCCTCTCAAACACAACCCCTTTCCAGATGTGACTTCTTCTGTCACACAGGCTGCATCACTCCTATTATCAAGACATAAATACGTTTACAGTCGCTCTGTATCATGGCACTCTCTGGATCGTCCGATGGTATCACTTGACTGCAATGGAATTTCCCCTTTACTGGCTCTGATGTTGCTTTCCCACCTTGCAAGCCCTCATCACAGAGGCAGCTTACACAGGGGTAACTCTATACCCATGACTGAGTTAGAACAACAATAACTATCTCATAAAAAGGGAGGCACTTCCCTTCAAATATTTGGCCATTTAGAGGCTCAAAGACAAGACAATAAATGAGAAGGTCGTGAAGGGGGAAGACCTGATTCATTTGCATTTTATAGCCTCCCTGATAAGCATGTGCATACCAAGCTAGGTCTGTGGAAAACTAGGGTTAGCCATGAAAAAGAAAGCTTTTGGATTCATGTAAAACAAATCTCTAGTGTCAATTGTTTATCTTTCTCCAAACCAGCTCTTAGTCATTCTTTCCTTCACCCAAACAGTCAGGGGGAAGAGCAGGAACGAGGAACTGAAAGGTACCAGGCAGCAGAATCTTACACTTTTAGTTGTGAACAAACTAGAAAACTCTGCTCCCACTTTCTTCTGAAGTCTTTCTCTTTGGCCTCCGTCTTTGAGCTATGATTAACAAAGCATCTGCTGTAAGAGGAGGGACAGGCTATTAGTTTGACAACCCTGCTGTTAACATATTTCCACAGACCCATGGCAGACTGTAAAGGCCAAGCAGCCTTTCCTGAGAGCTTTCAGCATGTTTCACTCATCTGTCTTCATGAAGAGATATGCTTCAGATTCTACAGATGAATCAATCAACACATTTCTTCAATTTTGATTTGCTGGCCTTCTGATGTGCAAAGCTCACACATATCCTTCATTCCATGTATACTGTGAACTTGAGAACAGTGATTCAGGATTGTCAGTCTCACTATGGCCACATGTAAAACTCCAGCGGGTGAAATAATAAATGAATAGAGTAAATAACAATATCCAGTCTTTGTGTCCATTGAACAGACCAATGTTGGTGATGGCCGCTGTCCTTTCAACTCATGTTTTTAACTATAACTATATAAACCAAATGTGAAGAAGAACTTCTGCTTCTGATACTGCAGAATACAGCATCAGGCTCTGTGGCCTCTTATGACATAGTTTATTTCGGTGGTACTCCACTGATCAAAGTCGATGTAGCAAAAACACTTTTTTTTATTACACATATTCTTCCTCCTTCTCAAAACCCTGTGACTACATTACCCATAATGCAACTTGACCACAGAGAGTTTTGTTGGATATGCAGATGTTTTATGCTAGTAGCGACTAATGTGCCCTGCAGAGGAGATGAGCAGCAGGAGGTCTGTGAGCTCACTTCTTTTTAACTCCACACGTCCAACCAACGCTGACTCAAGTGACATCACTTGAGGACATTTATCAGATTCCACGCAGCTCCCTCTGGAGACACTAAAGGCTTTATACAAATGGTTTCACGTATGCAGTAGAACTCCCACACTTGTAAAACCACTTTGATGTGTGGAGTTCCCTTTTAATCACTTTACTTTTTACTTCGTTTTCTAACTGATGAATTCATTTTGGACTTTTTAAATGCCTTTGTTATTTATAATTCATAGAAGTAGGCCATGTGTCTAACAGAGCACATATCACAGTGCACTTAATTGTATATCATGATGTTAATGCTACATTTTCTGAAAACATCTAATCGGAAAGTGTTTATGAATAAAATAACCAGACAGGACTGTCAGTGAATGAAATACCTGAAAATTCAAAGTACTTAAAAATCATATGAAATGATATTGATATGCAACTACACAAGGCTCTAATACAAACACAGAAATGAAAGATAGCTACAGAGTATAAATGGAGTACACATTTATCACAGTTTAGCTCATGGATGTATAATAAGGTACGTCCCTGGTTGTGTGCATGTGCATAAGGCTGTATGGTGCTCACAGTCTGCACTAATACACATTATTTCATTTCAAATCCAATGTATGTAAAATTCTTAAGTTCTGAATACTCAAAATGTACAACAAGTTATGAATATGTAAGAAATTCTCAATAATGGGTTATTACATTTTCAGGAAATTGGGTGCTTAGGGTGTTACATTTTTGGTAGAAAATTGTATAACAACATCAGACGGGATGTAATATTTTATTATATTATTGGTCATCATTTTTAATTATTGGGTTTTATTACATTTTCAATTAGGTTAAGTGCAAATGTTATTTCATGTTCAGAAATGATTACATTATAGGGTGCTACAAGCCTCTTGAATAAACAGCATTATCTACAATACAAAGCTAATCCAGCAACATCATATTTACATATGCAGGGTGGGGGAGAGTTTGTAGGGTGAGCCTTAGTTCAATGATCACTTGTCAATCAAAGATAACTATGAAGAGATTGTTGAGTGTTTGTCTGTATTTGGTGGTCAGCATGGTTTTCAACAGGAATGTGCTTTAATACTGAATATTGTGCAGAGCGACGCATGTTTGGAACTAACCCCGTTTCTATTAACTGAGTTACGAAGGAACATAAGAGGGACCCAGAATCAAATATAATCTAAATATAAAAAAAGTCCTTCTGAAGACAGTTACACAGGTAGAGAAGTATGCACCATAAAACACGAGAACACATCCCGGGACACTTTAACAGGATAATTATGAACAGACTCAACAACACTGCCTGTGGCTCCAAATATCTTCTAATCCAAAAAGACGATGGCCAGGCTCATGTTGGAATTCAGCAAGATTAAAAACACCCACAACATCTTCCTCTTCTGAGAAACACACATATATACATAGACTCTCTGTCTCCTACAGCTAAATAATCATTTATTAATAACTGTTGTGACAAATCCTCGTTAATATACAAACTAAGACACAAAAGGCCTGGCAGCTTCAAGAGTGCTTTAGCTGACCTTTGACCTCTGAGTGTGTGTGGAGGGGTTGGAAGGGGTGGGGCTCTGCCTCACTTAACAGACCATACAATTTATGTAACACAGTTCAAGAGGTGATCCAGCCAACCAAACAACTGATGAAACTCCCGATACACTGAGGGGAGTGTGGTTTCTCACGTGTGTGTTGTCTGGTGCAGACGGCCCTTCTATGAAAGTCCAGCCGGACTAACTCACAAAGACACGTTCAACCTTCTCAGGTCCACACTCTATAAATTCACCCCATTTACCCAAATGAACTTTTTTAGTCATTAGGGACACTGGTGGAAAGTCCACTCCACACAGGAAGTAACAAATTTACCTCCCATTTAAAGGTTCCTCCCTAAACAGCCGGGGGTGATAACTCCATCCAGAGAGCTCCGGTGGTGTAGCCCCTCACAACCCCCACAACTGAGTAACAGTCACTACATGTCCAGAAGAAGTATTGGTAAGTAAGAGGCCGCCCTGTCTGAGCTGTCACACCTCCTTTAGAGTATTTACTGCATGTACCTGTAGAGCGGGCTGCATCTCGACAGACTGACAGTCACACCCACTTCCTGCACTAATCATCTGGTACGCTTCCGTCTAAAAACAGGCAGAGTATTTGCCAGACGACCAAGACTCACTCAAGAGTCTGGTGTGGGCATAACAATATGAACCAAAAAGTCCACTGTGAAGGCTACCCCCCCAACATTTATACACCGCCACTTTAGCTGGCAGTGTGCTTCAACAGAAGTCCTCTCTCCCCACAGCTTTCCAACGGCGGGAAGGTTGAGTCAGCATCCACTCCTTCAGCCCACTGTGCCAACAGGCTGACAATGAATGAATGAGGATTAATTATCAGTAATTAACGGTGTTTTCTTGTCAACAAACTAAAGTTTTGTTAACATCAACATACTAACTGAAAGCATGGTGTATATCCGTGTGGCCTAACAAACGTGTTGAGTGCATTTCCTCCCTCATAAATCATTTGCAAAGCCGTTATTTTTGAGCATTTGCAAAGCTGCATCGTTTATATCCATGTTTACGTGATAGAAATCCTCTTCTTCCCTGTCTTTGTTGACACTTGGCTCAGTTCTTAGCATTGTGGATTAGCAGGATTGTGTATTGCAATTGCATACAAAAAAGACCCAGTCATGAAAGATCCGCTCCAGGGCCTTACTATAGGTCCAAAGCTCCACATGGAACATTGTAGCATTTCAAACGTATATATTGTGGAGTATATGGTATATGGTATGCATGCGTGCCACAACATATGCTGCACCAGTCATAATGTTGATTGTTACTTCCTGATAGTTTCCCTATGCTGGGAAGACCACCAGTTTCTCACCTCACCTACCAGTACAGGCATTCTTCTGCTCAGTATACAGCACGTTAAACCTCCCCCCGAAGCCTGCCACATCCACCTCTGACATCATCCATGATCTAAACATCCGGTTCACTACCCAACGCTTCGGAAAACCTGGATTTCTCAACTTCATAGTGTGCATTTAATAGTTCTCTTCTGAAGTTGTTTCCTCTTATTCTGGTCAACTCTTCAACACCGTCTCATACACAAACACACATACATACAGACATCACACCATGTTGCATTGGGGGAACACAGGGTTCTACACTCAACCCATGTCCTCCTGCCTTTCCACCTCCAAACAACTTGTGGGCCTCCTCTTCTGTTTCTGCTTACCCGCTCCAGTAATCTGAAACATATGTTAGCATTATGCCTCTTTGGTTTCTTTTCAAAATGCAATCAAGATAAGGCCATCTATGATATAACTGCATGTTGTGGTCACATGTAGTCTTTGAATGACTGCCACAGTTATATTAAAACCTAGCTCTGCGATTATTCAAACAACTGATCAACAAGTTTGTAGAAAAAGCTGTCATACAGATATGTGTTGAACACACATGCTTTGTTACAGCAGTGTGCTAACAGAGTCCATCCTGTCAACAAGTCAATCCACACACAGCCTGTCCATGGGAATGTCTTGCATCGCTTTAATTAGTCCCAGATGCAGGAATATAATTAGTACCAGACCAAAGACACACCAACATACAGCAGAATGCTTCCTGCCAGTCATTTCTCTCTGTTGTCACCTCACATGAAAACATACAGCAAAGAATTCCAGCTCTTCAGTGTTACTGCGGTGCTTTCTGATTAGTGATGCCCGTCTGCAGTCAATGTTGCTGCTGTGTTCTTTTCTTCAAATGTCTTATGTAATGTTATGCATAACTGAAAGGACTAATATAAAATGCTATAAGGTCTTAAATCTACTTTTGTTGTATTTTACTTTACTTTGTCTGTCGTAACATTATGCCCCAACAACAATGCACTGATTCTAACGCTGGACACCAAGATTCAATTGTTCAAGTTTGATTACAGCACCACTGCTTACTGTTGTCTGATCTCACCACGACTTGATATCATCTGTTTAGTGTGGCTGCTAACGGACCATCACACATCCCCTCAGTATACTGCTGTTTGCTTGCAGCAGGCTGAGATCTTACCAAATGCAGTTTCATATGTAGCGGCCTGCCTGCATTAAGCACAGACTCACTGAGCCGACAGTCGACCTGTTCTGAACGGCCACATGAGTGAAACATGAGTTGTCATAGAATGGAGATATCAGAGCTTTCAGATTCTCCTCAGAGGACTTCACAGAGTTTAGATCATGTTCTCCGTCGAGGTTCCAAGTGAGCTGAGCTGCTACTAGAAGGTGGAGTTAAGACACTGCAGACCTCTGATTGGTCAGAGAGAATGGTCACCAGGACATTCTGCACAAACCTCTCATTTTTTAATAGCCAATCTAACGTCAATACAGACTGCAACTTTTGTATTCACTCAACCTAGATTTGAGAAGATAGCAGCCAGCAACATGCCGTACACGACGTCGTACTATTGACGAAAATCGTTGAAGATGATGTAACGACTCAAAGCAGTTTCACACGGTGTCGCTGTGGCAACCAGCTGAGAATCACGCCTACACTGAGGGGGTACAATCTGCAGTGAAAACAAAAAAGAGAAAAGGACCTGGTACCATAGGGGAGTCCAGCCGAACCATGCAGTGGAAATGAGGCACAAGTGTGCCACTGTAGCTCCACTCACATTAAAAATGGTTGTTGCGGTATTCACACTGGAGATAGGGGTAGAAGCATGCATTCCTGCCTGCCACAGGGGCCAGAGTAACGTCATTTCAAATCCTACACATAGTGGTTTACCAGCAGCAGTTTCCTGTAATACAGATGGTTGTCTGGGCCAGAGGGCATTGCAACCTGCAGTTGTGACTATGGTCACTATGCTAACATCGCAGTACATCCCAGGGCTGTTGTCCGGGGCTTGGTGAGACGGACATTGTAATGTTTATCTCACGTTACATTACGAAATGTCTCAGTTTAAATTGGATGACCAGGAGCCAGATGTATAAATGATGCCTACGCACAAAAAACATGCATACGCCATTTTCACCCGGTGATATGAGAAGAAGTAAAGAGATGTGACCTTATAATAAACATTGTTTGGTTAGATTGTTTGCAATAACCCATCGTGTTATTATGTTGCAGGCTACACAGCTTCTGTCTATTGTTACTTCATGGTTTACTTTGAAAGATATTTATGATATACATTATTTCTATTACATTCATCTGTTTTATTTTATCCTGAATTATGAAGCCCTTTTTAAAGTCTGTTTTGATATGAGTGTATCGTTGATCAATAATATAATGATAATAATAATAATGATTGAGATACCGCCACAGAGATGGTTTACACCACATGTGATGAATTAGTTGTAACAGCCGTGTTTACCTGCCCTTCTCCTCAGCTGTCCTCTTCAATGACAGGTCTATGAGTGGTGCATTAGGCACAAGTATCCATAAGCAAATGGATGTTTAAGGGCGTCCATACATCCACTGATGGCTACCTGTGGGAGTGGAAATGAGGCATGTGCGCATTGGGATTTATAAAACAGAATCAGGCGATAGTATGTCTTTTTAAATCGGTCTTTAGTCTTTGTGGGTACACACAGTTTTAGTTGTGGATCTACAAAGAGTTTTTTGCATCTGGCTCCAAGACTTCTAGTTTTGTCATCACTCAATTACATCAGGAAATGTAACATTCCAATAGGCTCTGGATCTCTCTGGGGCTCTGGCTGACTGTTGTGGTACAGCTCTGTGTATATCAACACAATTAGCAGCCTGCAGCCTTCCTCGAGCTGCTTCACACTCCTTTGAGTGCTTGTCACCAGCCAGCAACTAGCTGCAACTTAGAACAAAGCCAGCACTGTTGCAGTCAGGATGACTAGGCACTAGCACCGATGGAAGAAGGTCTGCTATTAAACACTGATGAGACAGATGAAAAGGTGACATTAAGAGTACTGCAGGTGAAATCTGGAACACAAAACAAACATGTACTCTAATGAATAAAACCCCAAAAGTGGGAGACAGTACATGTGATAAAATAAATATAATGATTGTTAGTCCTTTGCAGACCCAGCTGTGTTAACTTACATGCCTTCAGAGACTCTATATAAGACGAAAAAAAAAAGGTTTTCTTCAAAGGGATATTATGTAACTTTTGCTGAGCAGCAGCCACTGTAGCCTACATTCACTCGTGTCACTTGCATTAAAGACATCATGATTAGTGGCCCAGACTGAGGGCATGGATAGTGATCATGCATTATGTGTTTATAAAGCTGGATACAGTGCAGACACTCAGTGCTGCCAGTTTGACCTAGTGGCCACTTGCAATAGATATTGTGACATAATAAAGCATATAAATATAAAGCCCAAAAAGAATTTTCCTCAAAGAAGACCAACATAAAAGATTTGTATTTGAAAAAACTTTAATTTAAGCTTAGAACAGCTATTTTATATGCGTCATCTCTGTGTTAAGTCTATGGGCCGAGGGAGACAGAGAGACGAATGCTGTCTTTCCACTGCATAGCACGACTCGGTTCTGATCAACTCGTCTCACTTGGAACCGCTCTTCTTTGGTTTTCCATTAGCAAAACCTTTTGATACAACCTGATACCTATTTTCCTACCACCTCGGTCGAGGTTCCAAGCGAGCCGATACTAGAAGGTGGAGTTAAAACACTGCAGACCACTGATTGGTCAGAGAGAATCGTCAATAGCATGACACAGGACATTCTGCACAAAACCGCAGATGTTTTCTTTTTTTAAATAGCCAAGTTAAGTTATTATAATACATCAATGGTGTTATTACAGATGTTAAAATGCAGTCACTCTGCTTTGCCGATAGTTTGTCTCAGTGGCCAACTACAGAACTGCACTGAAAAAAGTCAACGTTCAGTTTTCCCCTTAATACATCATTGTAAAAGAGAACTAATAAAACATTATGTAACAGTAGCACATAAGGTAATGTCAGATACACAGCATCAGCTACAGTTTTCAAACATTAGCTAGCATATAAACTAAACAGGATGTAGCAGTAAAACACACAAGTGTAATGACAGTGTGTTTTATTGCTTATGAAATCAGTCTTTCATTTGTAAATGTAAGATTGTGTAACATGTTATTCTCTTGCTGTCCTTGACAGAAGTCCCCTCTGACTTCAGTACATGGCTCCAACTCAACGGTTCATCCTGGTCCAAAGCAAAGTTTTCACGTCTTAGTGTAGAATTAAATTCCTTGCTCTAAAATTGAGGGGAAACCCAGGGCCCTGAACACTTCCCTCACATTTCCACAAACTCCAGATTAATGGACTGACCTCTGGCTAAGTCCTCTGGCGTGTCCATTACTGCTACGCATTACTTCACTTCACAGCTAGACGGGGAAGTGGAAACCACAGACAGGAGCTGAAACCAGGGTGTAATACAGTAGATGGTGTGGGCAATAACGTTTTTTGGGGAAAGCTTGTACTGCGAGGGCCATGCAACAGTTAGCCTAATCATCTCTCCTTATGTTTATGAGTTACATCAGTGCCTGCTCTCGTCTATAGCTAAATAACAAAGCCATTAGATCATACAGTACACCTAACCACAGACAGGTTCCGCCCACAGAGGCAGATGTCTTTATTAAACAGCGTCTTACTCGATTGGCGGGGCACCTGATTACAACAGCATGAATACGTTGTTTTCCCTAACTAAGCATGAGACTCTGCATTAATCACTCTCACCTGTTGTTTTATGTCTGCTTTCTAAAATGGTTTCAGGAAAGGAGCCTATTAGCAACACTCAACAAACAAAGTGTTGGGGAAACCCAGACTCATGTGGAAGAGAGAATGAAGTTGAATGGTACCATTTCTACCCAAACTGCCAGTTGTAAACATCCATCACAGTTTACAGAAACACTTTGTGCTCCAACTATATTTCCTCTGCAACACTAATAGTGGCATTATGGGTTCACCTCCAAATAAAATGGTATCTTATCTGTCAGCTTGTTTACAACCTGTCTTGAACCTATTTTTTGTGATAGCATTCAGATATTATAGCTATTATATTGGTGACTATAGTGTTATTATAACAAATGCCGTTTTACCTTAATAATACAACTTGTTGCTTCATTCTATACGAAACCACCCCCACCAGTTTATGTTTTGTTAAAAGTAGATCTAACAGGAAACTCAAAATTGCCTCATTCCAAGATCTCAGCAATTAGGCCCCATCCAGGCTGACTTCAGCCCCGAGTAAAAAGACGCAGACCTCACAGAGCCAGTCCGCCTGTGCTGCAGGGGTGTCGGCAAAACATTGAACCAGGCTAAACTCTTTGTGTTAAGTTAGGCTAAACGTATCTCTGCACACAAATGCTTCGGCACACTGTCAACCATCCCTACGGGGACCACTGCACCTCAACACATCTTAAGGTAAAGTGTTTATAGCTGTTCTGAAGGGCTCCAGTCAGATGCAGAGGGAAAAGCCTGCCGCTAATAGAGACAAGCTAATTGTTGAAATAGGGATTGCTGCACATTTTTAAACGCTTCCCTTGAAAGCATTGATGGTGTTGCACTGGGTTGTAAAGACCCTGGCAGTTTGTGAACTTGTTTTAGTGGCAGAGATGTGTCTGTAACAGTGAGTATCAAAGACTGTCAAGTGCCAAAAGGCGACAATGAGTGCTTGTTCAGATTCTTAATCTTGTTCACTCATTCTTATTCAGATAGTCCCGGATTGGATCTAGACTTTTTATTTAGCTGGAGTTCCATACCATTATGGAACAATGCAACGCAGCTGGGCTGCTTTCTCAGTATCCCCAACAGGCATTTGTTAGATGTGATCACAGGGATGACAGAGCTCTCCTTAAACACCCCCCGCAGCCCTCTTGGCCCCATTTTCACCAGCAGCTCTAACCCCAACATGGTGAGTCATACCTCTGTGAGTACTCATTAGTAACAGGCTTCCACCTCATTCACAGCTGCTGCCTGGGCTTTCAGCTATTTCTGTTTTTTCTTCCATACACATCATTTCATTTATTACCTTATTATTCAGATCGCTCTTATAGATTTTACAAAAATATTTAAAAATGCTGACCACTCAACTGGCATGTTGAAAGGATCTGTAGTGTTCTAGGAATTATGTGATTTCCCCCAGTGACTGTTGATTGTCTTTTGTATTCCCTTTTTTAAATGACCTATGGCAACAGCCTGACACCACCAGTGCAAAGCAAAAGATGAGAGACACATTCTCAATGTGTATTCCTATAGCACATGACAACAGATAAAGACTAATTAAATGTAATGAGATTCACAGTGGTGTGAACATGGTGGGCAGTCTTTCATTCCAACATGTCTTTGTACCGGAGCACAGACTCTTCACTAGTTGTTTCCACTCACACAGTCGCAGCTCACACGTGCATGTGGTTGTTGATGACGTCACCTTGGTGTGTCAGAGAACTTACACTTAGAGGATGTATTTTCTACCTTCCAGCCAGCCATTAGTTTCCATTAATTTTACTACACTATGAAAACTAACCTGTAGAGACTTGAAACAATAAAAGCAGACAAGACGTTTGCTGATGGATGACCTAACTCTTGATTTTTTCATAGTTAAATGAAAACCATTTACAGGAGAACCAGGTTTAAAACCCCAGAATCACATGACTGTGTATGATATGCTGTAAGAAACTGTGTGCCGTTCTGTAAAGGCATCCTTCAAAATGATGCACTATTAAAAACCAATCAAATTAGTTATTGTTCTTATGGCTTTGCACATTTAAAGAGTTTGTAATGGATAACACTGGAACACAGTTAGATTTTTGCAGATGTGATTTTGCAAGTATTTTTCATATTGTAATACATGTTCCAGGAAAAAACATATGAATGTATTATGTTTGATATGTTGATCACATGTGGAAGACCATTTCATAAACGCACATAGACATGTGGTAATAACGAACTTGAAACTATAAAAACAAAAAATGATTGACACATTTACTAATGTATGAATATCACATAAGTTGCCATATAGGGCAAAGAGCTGCCTTTACTTTATTATTATTATTATTATTATTATTATTATTATTATTAACATGAAAATAAAGAAATGCTGCTTGAAGGGGAGAGGAGGGGGAAGGTGCTAATCATTTAGAGCCCTGTGCCCCACCTCCCATGCCCCTTTCACTTCATACCAAATGGTAAGTCTTTAAAGCCAGAGCCCGAAACAGGAAATCTCCACAGCTCTCACCCCCCGCAGGGGGAGTAAATGACTTAGCATGACTGACAAAGACGCGAGATCACCTCGAGCTATGCATTCAATTAACATGACAACGAAACAGTGGCTCTTTGAGTCTGACACAAGCACCTTTTCTATGAAGACGAGAGGCTGCAAGGAACACATGTCAACAAGCTGAAAGAGGACAAAGAGTGTTAAAGTGATCACATAAACTTATAGGGGGAGACCCCCCCCCCCCCCCCCCCCCTTACCCTGAAAACTATGCTGCCGTAAACATCTGCAACATTATGCTGCAATGTGAACAAATGCTTCGAAAGAGATAACATGATCATTAAGTACAGAGTTTTTAAATAAACGTAATTAAAGTGAACGTGTGTGACTCACACGAGATTTCACGCAGTTGTAAGGGATGCCGTGTCCTCGTAAATGAGCCTTTTTCTGCAAATAGGATGTGAATGTCCAGCATCTGCACACAACTCTGTGAACTTGTTCACTTTAACTACAACAAGAAAGGTGAAGGAAGAGACTACATCTATTGAGTAACACCATCTCGCCGCATAAAGAAAACAGAGAATGAGAAAAAGTATTTTCAAGTTTCACAGCTGAATGTGAAGGTGATGCACAATGTGGAGAAAGCTAACTTTATCATATATCAGCGTTCACTTCTCTGTCTTTAAGAAACGTGCAGTATGAAAGAGACTTACCGTAACATCTCAGAGTTGGAAACAAGAAAAGCATCCAGAGCGAACTCTCCATGAAGGTGGTCATAGCGCCAGGTTTCACTCACTAGCGCGCAGGAAAAGATCAAAAACAAGTGTGAAGAGAATTGCATCCAGTTTTAGGAGCTGGCTTCTTCTGCTGGACCTTTTCTTCTTCTGGTTTTCCAAGTCAGCAGCCGGGCCCGGAGAGAAAGCCCACTTTCCAGGTCGCGGAGGAATCAGACATGAAGGAGCGGGAAAGATGCGAGTTCAGAGAGGAAAACCAAACCGCGTTCATCCCGTGTGCAGTCCGCCAGAGCGTCGAGAGAGCTGCGGATCCCAGAGTGGCCTCTGTCCTCGCGGGGAGACGGAGCCAGTTTGGAAAGCTGGAGCGGGCGCACGCGCGTACTTACACGCACACGGTAACGTGAGGTAAGGTTTTTGTAGAGGGCCCCATCTAGAGACAGGACGAAGGTAAACAGCCAGCGGTGTCTGAGCCTGGTCAAGCTCGACATGAGCTCATTCTCCTGACTTTCTTACCAGTGAAGGCGACTGTGTAGGAATTAGGCTAAATATGTTTAACTAATGTCTTGGTAATTATATTATATTTACTACTATACTTTCATACCCACTACAACAGACATTAATGCTTGTTTTAACCGTGTAGCCTACAATGGAAGAGATGTGGGACCTTAAACCACCAGCCACCTCAGAGACCATACATGTCTCTAGGTTGCTGTTCTTTTGATCATTTGGATCTTTGTGATATTTTATTTATCTAGTTAACTGCTCAATTTAATTTCCCAACATGAAGGCCTAAATGGCACTGCCAGGAATTAAAGCGTGGTGGATCTCAGTTGGCACATAAAACACATGTGGCTTCAGAGGTGGAGTGACTTCCTCTGGATGCATATTCAATGCAGTTTACATGGTGTAGGTGCCTTTACATCTCCTGTTTACTGCTCATGCTCCTACATGGCACCATCTCCAGTGAAGTCAGTGAACACGGTGTTCTTATTGATATATTTATATTACATTTGAAATTGTACAGAATATTTAGTATGACAGTGTTCACCTTTTATAGAGAATTGTCCCCTTATCACAAAACTCTTTTGAAATGCTTTCCCTCTCATACCCCAAAGTATCCTCACTTTCTGGAAGTTGTTTTTACTCTGAGGTAATGACTCCGAGTGAACTTGTTGACTTGAATATTATCTTGTCATTTAAAATGAGTCTTTGTTTTAACCACATAATTTAATAAACTTATCAGATGAATACTTTTTATGTCTGTATAATTACAGTGTTGTGCATCAGCCTGAGGCTCTGCAGGTGGAGGTCATCCACTAATCACAGGGTTGCTGCTTCATGGCCAGCACGGTGCATAGTAGCTGTCTCAGTGTGTGAATGAGAAGCAAACAGTAAAGCACTTTAGAAGAAGGTGCTTAATAAATGCCGCCGTTCACATTCTTCGGTACGTGTTCATTCTATGACAGTGTGTGCACAATGTATGAAGCATTTTTTATTTATTTTTTTAAACCTTTTTGGGATTAATCAGATTTTTACTCAAATGTTACTAACAGTTTGAACTCTTACCTCAGGTCATGTTGTAGAAATATCAGTTAAAAATGCTGTTATATGTTCAAATTGTCTTAACCCAAAACAGATATATGGTCATTCCACAAAAACAAAAACACACCACAACTCAATTTAAATCAGATATATTTACATTTAATTAAAGCAAAAATGGTCAGAATGCAACAACATTTAACAAAAGAAAAGTAACGTGGACTGAAAAACAAAGAACAAATAATCCAGTTGTAAAACTCAGTGTTTGTAGCTTATACAATCGCAACCCTCATGTACAGTTCATGTACTAGTCCACTGCAAACATATTAAATAAAACAATGAGCACAGTGTCTCCTCTTTGGTCAGCACAGAAGAAAAAAAGTCATTTGTTCCATGGAGATTAAGTCTAATTCTCAATGCAGTCAATGTTGTTTTATTCGTGACTGGGGGCCATTATTGTTCACAGCAGGAAGTCAACTGCAAACCGTCCTGTTGAAGGCCCACTTACATTCATAACAATATACAACATGTAGTATGATTATGAGCGGACCTTGAATGAGAACAAAGAGAAGCACAGAATTAAGAGACAAACAAAAGCAAGGCTAAAAGATAGCACGTGTATTCATCAGTAAAGTTCCTCATGACACGTTGAGTGTGCAGGGCTCACTGTCTGTGGCCGAGTGACCCCTCACAGTGACGGCCTGCACAGTACTCTCTGTCCCGCTGATGTCTGCAGTCAGCAGAGACTAACGCTGCATCATCCCTTGAGGACAGCTGAAGCTGCCTCCTGGATACAAGACACAGCCTTCTGGATGTCCTCCTCCGTCTGTTCGATGGTGACCACCACTCGGATGCTGAGGACACACAGGTGGAGCGGTCAGTGTCAGGGCTAATGTTATTAATGGATCCATTTAAAAAATGAACAGACAGAACATTTTCATTTCAATAAAAAGATACATTTTGTATACATTTATCTAAATTACACAAAAAACACAAAAGAGTTAATCGCACACCCTTAAAGACATTTCACATTCTTCCGTACTTCCGTGCTATTTTGAGTGCATAAGTGCGTTTACACTGACGTATGGCAAAATGTAGAACAGTGAGTACTCATAGCGGTCAAACGTTGAATGTGGAATGCTGGACACTTCTCCCCCTCAGTGGTCACCATCCAGACTACGCAGCGGAAGGGGAGCTCCAGTAAACACCGCGCTGTACAAATGTTCACTGAGTGCCAGTATACTGTTGTCGGGTAGAAGCCATCAGTATGTTTCTTTGGTCCAGTTAGTCTGTAATGATTTAGTACCACGAACAATAAGACAGATGCTAGCTAACCGCGGCATCGATACGATTGTCATTTACGCTGAGTGCACAACAGTCGTACCCTGTCGAAATTCACGCACTACGAAAGTAAGTACCCACATCGTACTACATGGAAGTGTACACACGGAAGTATCTGAACTGAGACACAGCACAAGTCTTGTGTTATTCTCCATTGTTCTTATTGTAACAACATCCCCTGAATGTGTTTGTCCGTCTCTCAATACTCTCTGACTTCTCTACTCTGTCTGTGGTGTCGGTGGTTCATACTGAAGACGTAAAGCTTTAAAAGTAGTTTTTGTAGGAGGAGTACATTTGTTGGGGACTATTTTCAGCGGCGGATTAATCCATATTTGATGTTCCAGTGAGTATTTGTGGCTGCAGGACGTGTGTGTGGGATTGAGTGTGTGTGTGTGTGTGTTCATGGTAATAAAGGAACACGTCAGCCAGAGCAACAGTTGTGATGTTTGACAACAATGGAGCTCTATGGCTCAGAGGAAGAAGAACAACACACACAATACTTGTTAGTAAACACATACATTTTCAGTTTGGCTCTGCACATGGGATGCTGATAAACTGGTATTTTTAGAAGTCAAATAATAGATAGAATGGAGATCATATGTAATCCAGGGCTGGTGATTAGTGTTCTACTGTAAGTAAGAAAGTACAAGAGGAGACTCGGCACACATACGAGGGCCGTACCTGGGCGAGGGGAGGAAACGCTCCTCTTTTTCCAGGTACCGAGCGAGGGTCAGAGCCACACGTCTCTCCAAACACTGATATGGAAAACATGGATAAGCAATAATAAGTTAATGCCATAAAAATGTGACAAAGCTGAAATTGAACAGTTTCTCACAATAGTAATAATAATGTTAATAAAAATAGAGGTTTCGGACGAGAAATAACAATAAAATAACTTTAACTATCCTTGTGCGTGGGTTTGATCAGCTTAGAGGACTTACATATTCCACAATGGTGCGGAGCAGCTGCATGTCCACGACTCTGGAGCCTGAACTTCTCTCCAGCTGTAAGTGAAGAGCCGGGGCAAACTGGACTCCTACTAACTTCAGACCAGGAGTTCTGTCATCAGGAAAACAAAAATCATGACATAACATAAACACTGACATACTAGGGAAAGCAAGACGCAAACGTCGAAGATCAAACACATTATTGCACATCATTGATCTCGGGGTTGATGGAGACTTCATTCAGTTTGTAAAATATATTGTTTCTAACAGACCACAGAGAGTCTGCATCAGCGGAACAAAGTGTGACTTGCTGATTGTTCGTCCAGCTGCTCCGAATGGATGCGTTCCTTATAAACAAATACATTTTTGATCAAAGAGCAAAAGCTTTGTTTAAGTATGCGGAAGATGCAGTTTTCTGCTGCTGAACTTGGACTATTGATTGATGAGAAAGCGTTTTTGGAACTGGAATTGTGTATTCATCACACAGGAAGTAGCCTGTAGGTGAGGAAACATGCTAAAGACTAATGACATCAGCTCAGCTGCTGTGAGCCACGAACAGTCAGGACTAATAAGCACGAGGCCACTGAGGGACACTAAGGAAGAATAACTGGCTGCTGCTCTTTTGTCTTGTGCTACTGAACCTTCTACAGCATCTTTTCATTTGCTGTGATTTTGGTTAACATCAGATACATCAGGTGCAGTAGCTGATTGTATGCATTTTCTTTCCCTACTCCCATATGTTGCCCTCTGAACAGGAACACTGTAAAATTCATATTGCATTAGACCAAAAACACAATATTCAGTGGTAACACTGGTGGTGGTAACCCCCCCAGCAACAGTTCAAATTAAACTTTGGATAAATCCACACATAAAGAGGTTTTGACCCACAGTGACAGAATGTAACCACAGGAACAAACTCACCCCTGTAAAGCCTTGTACACATGTTTGCACTTTTCCCTCAGGACAGTGAAAATATCTGCAAAACAGATGAAGATAGATGGATGAGTGGGAACAGACCTGAAAGAGGAACTGCTTCTCATTCAACATATACTTGTCTAAAATAAAGAACTCGACAGTTATTGAAAGGAGAGGAGACAGTACCTGGATCCTCCTCCATGATGTTGAGGGCCTCAATGGCAGCAGCAGCCAGCATGGGAGGCAGCGAGGCAGAGAAACAGTAGCCCTGGCCCGACAGACGCTGCAGGACACAAGACATACCTCACTTTTTACTGCATCACAGGGCAAGTCATTAGGGTTAGCAGTTTGTCAATGATCAACCATTGAATATTTTAATATTGAAACAAAATCCCAATAACCTACAAATTGAGCTGAATTAAAAGTAGAAAACTAACTGAC
This sequence comes from Cottoperca gobio, assembly GCF_900634415.1. Taxonomy (NCBI): domain Eukaryota; kingdom Metazoa; phylum Chordata; class Actinopteri; order Perciformes; family Bovichtidae; genus Cottoperca; species Cottoperca gobio. The sequence continues at coordinate 2,496,727 of NC_041366.1, forward strand.
TGCATTACATGTTTACTTTCTTGAAGTTAATATTCAGTAGAAGCACCTTTGACAGCAGCACCAGTTACAGTCCATGAGGACAGATCTGTGTCAGTGAACATAAACATTGTTGTGAAGACATTCCTGTCGCTCTGGCTTTACAACTGGGCTTGTTGTCTGCTGGAAACTCTTCTCACCTCATTAAATCTGTTTTTAGATACTTCTGAAAAAGGCCTGAGACTACTCCCTCAATAAGACGAGTTTACTGTTGTACCATATTAAAACTAATAGACCACAAATCTAGAGGCCATCCAAGGAACATTTGAGGAACCTACACACAATATGACACAGCACCAATTATACATTTAGAAGTTCTACCCAACATCAACATTTTTAAGATGCTTCGCTGTAACTTGTGATTGGATTGTCCACAACCGACTGCAACAAATTAACAAACAAGTCATCAGACAACCCTGCAACACATATAGTTTATACTGCAACAGACTGACAGTGAACAGACACGCAGGGAAGGAGCCATCACTCATGTTAGTAGCTACTCTTGTGCTCTTCCTGCTATGACGAGTCAAAACAGACTTTCTGATGACACAGTGGAATTGTACCATTTGAGGACAGGATCTTCCAGCGTGTCAGCTGCATGTGGAGCAGTGATAGAGAGCAGACGCCTTTAAGCTGCCTTCACATGATCAGCGGTGAAACATACTGCGCTGGCGGTGCCGTTGTTCTCCTAAGGAGAGAGCGGTGCCGCCCGACTAGGCAGGAGCAACCCTTGGCGTGGCCCACCGCTCGGAATTACCGCCGAGGTCTGCGCTCAAAGGTCAAATAATTTCAACTTTGACCTCGATTGCTCAGAGTCTCAGAGTCAGAGTCTCAGAGTCAGAGTCTCAGAGTCAGAGTCTCAGAGTCTCAGAGTCAGAATCTCAGAGTCAGAGTCTCAGAGTCAGAGTCTCAGAGTCAGAGTCTCAGAGTCAGAGTCTCAGAGTCTCAGAGTCAGAGAGTCAGAGTCTCAGAGTCTCAGAGTCAGAGTCTCAGAGTCTCAGAGTCAGAGTCTCAGAGTCAGAGTCTCAGAGTCAGAGAGTCAGAGTCTCAGAGTCTCAGAGTCTCAGAGTCTCAGAGTCAGAGTTCTCAGAGTCTCAGAGTCTCAGAGTCAGAGTCTCAGAGTCAGAGTCAGAGTCTCAGAGTCTCAGAGTCTCAGAGTCTCAGAGTCAGAGTCTCAGAGTCAGAGTCTCAGAGTCTCAGAGTCTCAGAGTCTCAGAGTCTCAGAGTCAGAGTCTCAGAGTCTCAGAGTCTCAGAGTCTCAGAGTCTCAGAGTCAGAGTCTCAGAGTCAGAGTCTCAGAGTCTCAGAGTCTCAGAGTCTCAGAGTCTCAGAGTCAGAGTCTCAGAGTCAGAGTCTCAGAGTCAGAGTCTCAGAGTCTCAGAGTCAGAGTCTCAGAGTCAGAGTCTCAGAGTCTCAGAGTCAGAGTCTCAGAGTCTCAGAGTCAGAGTCTCACTCACAACAATCACTGATTCGTCACATCTCATTCATCCGTTTTGTAAAAAAACAACTTTATTTAATAAATTGTTACATGTTTTTACGTCTCCCCTTTTTGTGTTGTCTCCCTACCTTGTCTGAGCTGTGAGCCAGTTCATGATTAAGTGGGCGCTCGTCATTTATTCAACTTGAATAAAATCTTTTTGTATTTACCTGGTGGTCAATGACAAAGGAGCGTCCGCAGCAGAAGCCTCCGATGGAAGCCACAGCGTTCTCCATGTTGGCACTGATCAGATCAATGTCATCAATCTGCAGATTACAGAAATGGTACCATGTTATTGTAAACACACACATGAGACACATATATGCTCAAAATGTTTTCAGATTCAAGTGTACTCTGGATCCCAATGTCACATTAGTCATCTCTTTTTTGTTGAACGGAAAAGTTTCTTAAATGAAATCTATTATCTATAATAATCCATACATAACATACATCCTTATTAGAAACAAGTTATTAATTAAAATAGCAAAAGAACACTGAGATTAATCTATTGTTTTATTTGTTATGCTTTGAGTGCAGCTACTGACCTACTGATGACTATAGCCGGGCTCCCAACTAAGAAAAGAGTGTTACATTTGAATCCGGTGCCAATACACAGTGTTTCTTTATTTAAAGTTGAAAGTACTCACATTGACCCCAAAGTGTTCTGTGACTCCTCGGCCGTGATCTCCCAACACACCAAAAGACATGCTCTCCTCCAGAAAGATCCGCACCTTGTACTTGTACTTCAGCTTCACCTGGAGGTTTCACAAGCACAATAAATGTGCATCTAGAAATAAGACAGCCCTGGAGTGATCGTGTTAAATACATTTTCTGCGTTTGTGAGCAACGCAGCAGTTCATACATCGACATAAATGACTCCAGAAAGGACCGTTTGGAGCTCTGGGCTTCACCCGGTGGACCAGATGAGGATGTCGCAGGTCTTAACTGTTTATAAGGTGGAACCTTCACATTGCTCAGTGGAAACCTCAGTTCCTTGCTTTTAGACCACTGTTTTTATCTTATACTGGGAAATGATTCTTGCGTGTGCCTCATTGAGGGATAATACGCCTGGCCAGTTAATGGATCAAGGAGACAGAGGTTACTGTGGAGAGTAACTCCAGTCATTTGTATGTACCAGCTCAGGCAGAGGGCAGATGTCTGCGGTGTTGATGTACAGCCCCTCCACGACAATGAACTTCCGGGTCACTCGAGCTTTACGAGGATTCTGCAACAGAAACAAAGTCAGTACATGAGACTTTGACAAGAAAGACAGTAGGATATATGACATTCATTCTAAGTGTTAGCAGGATTATAACAATATTAAACTAAATAACACTATTTGCAGGTCAAACACTCTGGGCTTTATTTATAAGCATGAGAGCACAAGTTACATTGTGACACCCAACGATTATGTTCTTAAACCAAACAACCTTCTGGTCCTCCAGCTCCTGCTCCTTCAGCATCCTCTCCAGATCCTCCATGTCATTGTGTTTGAAGTATTTGATAAAGCTGCGAGACGCTTGAAGACCCTTCTGGATGGAGAAGCAGGCTGCTTCATCCCTGAACACACAACACACAACTAAATCACACACAAATCCAACAAGCCACTCAACATATGCAGGCTGCAGATGCTCCATGTGATGCTCTGTGTTCAACCTTCAGGGAGCGAGGCCTGACAGTAATTGTCGTTTCAAGCATTGTTTTTGTCATATGCACAATGGTTACAATAAAAAAACAACAGGCAAACATAGGGTGTTTTTTAGTCTGATCACTGAATCCTGGTGTAATATTGCTCAGTACGTGTAAGCAGAGACCGTACTCACACAAAGATAATGTCCCCCCTCTTGGAGTAGGCAGGGATTGCACTGGCAATGGTTGCAAAGCCATAGGAATAAATGATGGCCTCTTCAGTTTTCATGAAATTGGCCAGACGACTCTCCAGCTCCAGGTGAACATCTGGGGGACAGAAACAAGACAGTAGTTGAAACTGATAAGTTACACCAGAGTTCATGTACGATGACAGAACATATTCAGAGAACACTGAGGCACAACTCACCTGCTTCAATGAGGATATAAAGAAGACTTTTGTAATGTTGTCTAAATAAATAACACTTTTATCCCACTTATGGATGAATTACCACTGTGGAAGTGCCCTAAAGGCACCCTGTGGAGTTTCTCTTTCATGCACAACGTCGGTGATGACCGATACATTTCTGCCTACAAATCATCACAGGTTATAAACTCTCTTTTTTATTGGCTAATGCTTTATGGAGGAAGGAACTGCATCAACACATTTTGGGGGGAAAACACAATTGTGTTCATTTATAAGAAAACAGCAAGAAACCTTTAAGATGAAGCTCCAGATACCTTTTTTCTACAAGAAGTACAAATGTATCTTCTAATGTGTTTCTTAGTAGAGTTTTCAGACTGCTTGTGTAGTGGGGATGGTAGGACTGTAGCGGTGCAGCACAGATTCTCTACTGAAGCAGCATTATGTTTGGAATGTGTTTTGTTGACAGAGCGGTGTCTCCATCAGCTGATCTCACCTCAGCTCTACTGTCCCCAGGTTCCGCCTCTTTACACAACACAGCTTCAGAGACACTCAGTGTTTGTCCACAGTCTACTGAATGATTGTGATATCAGATAGTGGACTTTTAATGGAAGATGAAAAGCAGAGAGGAATCTTTCACTCACCGAAGGTTCCGTAGAAGCCCCTTGGTCCACAAGTGCCCACACCATATTTCTTCAGTGATGCCAGAGCTTTTTGCTGTAATGAGGAGATCATACACTGAAGCTCACTGGCAGCATGTCAAACTGAAGGATTTATAAAAGTAATGGCTTCAATAATAAATACCGACCTTAACCCGCTCATTGTCGAGGAGACCCAGGAAGTTAAAGGATGCAAAGTTAATGCACTCTTTTCCATTGATGATGATTTTTTGGCTTGGAGGTCTGTAATGGAAAACAAAACAGTGTTTAACGGCTCAGCTAAGTGTAATGCACTGCAACAGTGTACAGAGCAGGAAACAGCATCTGGTTACTGTATAAGGACCAGTGTGTTCAGTACTACATACTGTGATCCTCCACAGTGAGCGCAGTGTTCAGTCTGGTTCTCCACTCACACATTCACAAGGTATTAACCTGAGACACTTGTTGGGTAATATATTACAGTGTCATCTGTCAAAGGTACATTATTTGGTTTGATTGATATTTAGTTTGCTTTGATGTATTTGTCCAATTACATACGAGCTGTTGTGAGTTGGCTGTAACATGCAGGGACACTAGTGTAGTTAACGCTGGAAAGAAAAGCAAACACAGATGCGTAGCATGTGTGACGGTGTAGATAGATCATTTATTGATCCCGAGGGAAATTTAGGTCTCCGATTATCTGAAGTATCACTTTGCTTCCATTCACACAATGACAACAGGACAATTTAAACACAGCTGGCAGATAACAGCAGATATGGTAAATGGCCATGCATTTATGTAGCGCTTTCTAGTCTTCCGACCACTCAAAGAACTTTTACACGACATGTCAACATTTACCCATTCACGCACGTTCATACACTGCTGCTGTGCCAAGCTGCTCGTCATCTAATGTAACGCTCATTCACACACACTCACACACCTTCTGGAGCAATTTGGGGTTCAATATCTTTCCCAAGGACACTTGGACAGGAGGAGCTGCAGAGATGTAGTGAGCAGGACATTTTACACATGGGAAATAAAGTGATGAGCACATTGTGTAATGGAAACGATGTTTCTGATTTAATCTGACACGCATACTGGTACTGATATATCTGTGATAAACTATTCTTAGCTATGTCCTTTGATTAATTCCACCATGGGTGATCGGGCCTTCTGCTTAGCCGCTCCTCACCTGTGGAATTCCCTCCCAGAACACCTGAGGACTCCACAGGCCACCGACTCCTTCAAGAGGAGCCTAAAAACCTTTCTCTTCACAACAGCCTTTCCGTAAAGTCTTATGTCTGTTGGTGTTGTTTTGTTGTTGTTGTCCTGCATGTTAGCGGCTTGAGATTGCTTTTAGCTTTGAAAGACGCTTTATAAATACAATTATTCTTCTTCTTCTTCTTCTTCTTCTTCTTCTTCTTCTTCTTCTTCTTCTTCTTCTTCTTCTTCTTCTTCTTCTTCTTCTTCTTCTTCTTCTTCTTCTTCTTCTTCTTCTTCTTCTTCTTCTTCTTCTTCTTCTTCTTCTTCTTCTTCTTCTTCTTCTTCTTCTTCTTCTTAATTCAGCTCTAGTTAGCAAAAAAGTGACAATACAACTAGAACACTACCTCGTCCCGCCACTCCACTAAATGTGTTATTTTAAATGTTGAACAATTCTTAATCTCCATCTGGACCCATGTCTGCATCCAAACACACTGAGTGATGGGGTGTGTGTACTGACTGCTGTTGGCTCCGGTGCTTTATAGAGACTATCTTGGTCGTAAATATGTTTGTGGTTGTAAAGTCTTTCACCCTCAACATTCACTTTTTCCCCCTTAAGTAGCTTTAAAGTTGTTAAAATCATCTTCTTGTGATGTTGTTCCACATCTTTATTGAAGCTAAATAATGTTTACACTTATGGAAATATTTAAAGCCAAGAGTTCATGTTTTCATTGCTACAGTATTTCATCAAATGGAAATATTCTAAATGTCTCAGTCAAATCAATGACAATATGTATAATAATATTAGGTGTGGAAAGCTACAAGAAGATATATAGCACACATTGACCATATTTATTTTAAGAGCTTTGAATGTTCTTGTTCAATGTGTAACTTCATTTAAATAGTGAGGTTTCATAAAGCTCTCAAATGGTCAATCTGAATTCTGTTCCCAACCATTAAGATAAATAGAGGACAACACTTGGACACTCGGCTTCAGACCATAATTAAAAGCAGCGAGGGGGATGGGCGCTGCCATGTGTGCTTTACCCTGTGACAACATCATAGTTGAGGGAGGGATGGTCTTTGGAAACAGGAGGAACGAGAGGCTCTGGCTGCCATTCCTCAATTAGGTCCTCCTTTTCCTGCAACATGGAAGCACATGACAGCTGTTTGGTGACACATACGCACAAACACTACTGCTGTTTGTTTATCCCTGCACTGTGCTTAGTTTACCTTCTCTGTCAGTTTATAGGTCTCATGAAGTTTGTAGGTCTTAGAGAAGAGAAGTCTGATGATCCACAGGATGAGGATCCCCTCCAGAATCAGGTGGTAAGCAGGAGCCTGAGGGACACAGGGACAGGAGGATTATGAAGGAAGGAAGGTTTAGTCCTGCCCATTTTGTAACTATAACACAGCAATAAAAAAATACAATTCCATCTCTGAATTGTGGTAATGTCTGTCTAATAATTTATCAGGTTGACCAAACCAACATTGAACTTTTTTGTCCCAGTTGTCTTTTAGGGCCATTTGATCTTAAGAGATCAGCAGCTTTTCTCCCCACACATCCAACTAACTGAAAAGAATACATAGTGCATTCACATTCAGCAGTAATTCCTTCAGGTTTATTGTCCAGCCTTGTCTTATTCTATTATATTCCCCTATAGAATGTGGAGATCTTAATAAGTTTACATTTTTAATTGGTTGTTATTTTAATCTTAAACGAAGAGTCATATAACTTGTCTTTTATAAAGCAATGTTTGGGGTGTCTCTGATACCTTCTAGCTAGTCAGGATCGTAAAAAAAAAAAAATCCTGACTCAAATTTCTAGATTTTATGTCAGACATTAAATGCCGGTCTCCATCTCCATAAAAGGATGTAATGCTGAGAGAAAGCACCAGGGACAACGATAGAAAATGTTTAGGACCTAATCATTCCATCCCTGAAGGTCTAATATGTTGTATTCTATGAATACAATACAATGTTGCCACTAAACCAAACACCATATAATACATAACTCAAACATTACTTAAATAATCTGGCTACTAAATAGGCGGTTTAGTACTTTGTTTTCAAAGTTATAAAGTAAGTCATAACTGTTATATATGTTACTGTTAAGATACATAAATATATAAATAAACCACAGAATTGACACGGACAGAAGATATTATAAAAAGACGGGGTTGTAGCTCTGGATATAATCAGCGTCTGCTAAAAGGTGACATCAGGCCATCAGCAGAGTTTCTCTGCAGTAGCTCCATAATGCAAAGGACACTGCTGGCATGGTCTAACGCTGTAGAAGTGGTTCTATCAAACAGGGCATCTTCTTAAAGCAACGTTACCAACTGTAAAGATTTCAAAGAACACAAACATCCTTCAATGGAAGTTATTTATGTATACCTAAAAAGTTCACGACTTGAACTCGTTAATCTAACGTTACTGGCAACAAAGCACGATTTCAAGACACAACATTAAATAATCGCATTGGACAGTATATTTCAGTTTGTCAGTTTTAATTTAATTTTTATACTTTTATGGCTAGCTATAGACGAAGCGTATGGATTTTCAAGGATCAGCCAGCTTCCTTGTTGCTTCGCCTCTTCTCGCTGACTGGTCGTTACAGCTCACACACGACCGGTGATTGGCTGCGAGAGTGAATCAAACGCCTTTTCCCGAACCACGGGTACTTCCGGACTGACAAGTTTACAATAAACAGCCGCGGACAAAATTAAAAACATGAAGGAGTTTCTCAACAAACGATAAACGTACTTGTAAACGCCAGATTGAAAGACAGAGTTGTAGAAAGGAGAAACTTGCCTCATAAAATGCTTGCACCATTTCCACCAACACCCACTGCTGTCCGGACGCCATGTTTATCTTCCTTCTGCTACGTCATCAGTCATGCTGCATTTAAGTTCCAGAAGAAACATAGTAGAACTAAGCGTCCGTTACTTGCAATACAACAAGAAAGTACATAACTCAATAAAGTAAATACATAAATTACAAAAATAAATAATAAAGGCTAGGATGAAGATTATGAAGGTATTAGTCCGCTTGGAAAATTATAATATAAATCAATAAAATTATATTATATTTAATTGTACAATAAAACACAAATATTTACAAATAGATAACCAATACATATTTGTATTTTAATCATAATCATAATATTGTTTATTTCTTCAGGAATGTGAAGATTATTTAGATTTTATAAATACTGAGATCAGGAGTTCTTTCAGCCCCAATGCATCACCCAGGACACCACAATGCATCTTAAATGTCTTCCTTATTTGGATTCAGTTAATTATTCAATTGTACTTTCTGCACATTTTATTTTCCAACATGAAGGTCTAAATGCCCCTCCACATCGCCATGAATACAGTTCTGGTGAAATAGATAATATAAATAATATTTGTTGGCCTGAAAGTATTTACATTTAAATATATTAAATCTAAAAATACTATAATCTACTCTTAAAATACTCACCATGCATACATTTGTAATTGTAGAAAGTAAACCCGAGCCACAAGAAAATAGGGAGAAATATGGATATATTGCCCACATTCTCACTGTGGCGTATGCACTATATACTGCAATCAGAAATCCCTGAAAAAGATGTGCACCTAAAGCATCTTAAAGCTTATTTGTTCTAACATTGTAAACAATGTCCTTTTACTCAAGTATGCACTGATTTATCTAACAATACAATAACACAAATTCAGCTTCTTGCATTGACTGAAAACAAAGACAAGACCAAATATCTGTGTTTAAACATTTATTATAAATAATCAGTTGTTACTATAGCAGTTATTATTGCTAACAGACTTTAAAGCCATGTTGCTGGGTGACAAAAACATAAACATACTCTTGACAGAAGCTATGCAAATGTACAGAAGTGCATTCATTCATTTCAAAATGTCTTTACCTTGTAATTCTGGCTTAGTATCTAATAATAAGGAGGAAACTATCTTATTATAACAATAGCTGGAGATTGTTTTCTCGTTATTATAAGATACAGCTTCCTTTTTTCTGCAATGCGCTTCTGTAGAAATGTTAACAGTTTCTAGTGCCGTGAATCTGATCCATGTCACTCACTTGATTATTTTACATAACAAACTGTAATATAAAATCCGATTACATGACTATCAATATATTAAGCTATATATTTGAGCTTTATTCACTAACTATCCCTTAGAGATAGCCTGATGATCACACACAACTGACATTTTTCCCTTCACTATTTATCTTTTTGTATTGCTGAAAAAATAGAGGAGAATTCTGCACAGCTGCTGCACTCATGACAAAAAATATTTGCTCAGTTTCTCAATATGATAAATGTTACAACAAGAAAGGTTTCTGTACATTTTGTATGCAGTAATTCAAGGAACATTTTTGTCATGGTGGCAAAAATGCTGCAATGCACGAGGTGGTAAAATGTGTCCTGAGGCAGAAGTGTAAACGTCATAATAACTACGGCAGGGAGAAAAAGCTAAGATAATAACAATGAATTAAGAGTCCAGTAGAAGCCATGAAGTAACGGCAAAGACCTTTGTTCAACAATATCCTTTGGAACTGGAAGCTTACTGTGCAGAACTGAAGGCCACACAAACATAGGAATCGCACTGCAGGTACCTGAATGTACCATCAGAGGAACTGACCCTGCGCCAACGTTCTGCGCCAACGTTCTGCGCCAACGCCGTTCAAAGTGTCCGGTGTCAGGTGTGCCCAACATGTGATTGGAATAGATATAACCCTATGTTTGATACCATGACATGTCCATTACTGTGTCCAACCTGTGCTGCCTATTTTGGCCAACACAGAAGATTTTTACTACACATTATTTTGTACGAATGTACTTTATCTTTTCAAGATGATTTATTTTTGGCATTTTTGCTTCTATTATTCGGTAGTGAGCGGGGGATGGAGTCAAACTGTTGGTCATCAAGGTGGCACCGCCCCTGTCGACATAATCGACTTATTCAAAGAATAATCCCGCACAGAGAGACATTACCGTGAGATAGACATTACCTATAACGCTCATCATGTCATCATATGTTGCTTCAGTCTGTCAAGCAGCTGCTCAGTAAGGTCAAAAACACCTGGATGTAAACAATACAACTGGGCTCAAGTAATGGATCAGTAAACATTACTTAGGCATCTAGGTTACATATAACTGGCTATATTTTCCAATGTGAAGGTCCTAACTACACACTGAAATATAGTCATCTAGTGAAAACTAATTATCTTTCAACCAACTTCATCCCAGTTTGATTTGGACATCTAAATTCCTTTTGACCTGTTAATCAATGCTGAAAGGGTACAAAGCTCGTCTAAATTGTTCCACCCTTCAACCGAGTAAAACTACGTTCAGGGACTGGATTTATGGCCAAACCAGGATTTAGGTATTTGCTTGAATTTTAAAAGGACTTGAGCAAACGCCACACTCATGATCACTGCTATGCACATTGTTAACATTCTATCAGCTGTCCTACAGAGTTACATTTCGATTAATGGAAAAAAACAGTCAGGACAGCAGTGAGCTGCTGGATGGTTTGGCATTTAAAAAAAAAAGAAAATGGTTAAGAAATGATGACAACCACAGGTCAGAGAGAAAACAACTAGACTTGTGAGTGGAAATGAGAGAAATTGCTAAAGAACATGCAAATAATATAAGTACAGTAGAACAGGAATCAGGGCAGGGACAGCGAGCAGCATCAGCTGCAGGTCTGCACAAGGGAACTTTGAAAGATTCACTGGGAGATTAAGGTACATTAAAGTAGGCAAACTCTCTCTCACACACACACACACACACACACACACACACACACACACACACACACACACACACACACGCACACACACCTACAGACGATGCTGCTCATGGCACAGCAGCCATCCACATTCCACCATCACTTCACTGTGAAGAGCAGACTCACAGAGGATTCCTTTCACTGTTTTACTGCAGGTGGTGATCCTGCTGCGTACTGAACACTTCAACATCCTTATGATTCAACCATAATTAATATAATATAATACTTGCTATCTCCCGTCAGGTATTTTGGGTGATATAGCTTGTTCTTTGGGTCATTTAAAAAATATAAATCCCAAGCTTGAGACTCCCCAATTTATACATTTACACATGTAATATAAATGTTAGAGTTAGTTACCCCTAACCCAAACCCTAAAGAGCTGTAAGGTCCAGAAGCTCTATATTGGCACGGTAGATAATATATCAATAAATGTGTAATGCTGAAGTGAACTGTACAATGTCCAATGCCGACTAACAGCCAACTTGGATTCAGTCAGCGGCTTCCCCAGCTGGTTTGGAACTGGATAAGGTAGCAGACACTTGTGTTATGTAGGCCTCCAACAACTTGGGTGTAGCGATCTTAGACTCGATTACGGCAGACTGGTGCTTTGGGAGGAGCCAGTTCACCTCCTGCGCACTGCCGAGGTGCCCTTGAGCAAGGCACCACCCCCACACTGCTCTCCGGGCGCTGTATAGTAGCTGCCTGCTGCTCCTAATACTTGGACGGGTTAAATGCAGAGTCTAGATTTCACTGTGTGTGCGGTGCTGTGTCAATCAAAATCCTCCATTTCCAACATGTTTGTGTTCTATTTCCTCTGGATTCCTCGCTGCTGTCTGGTCAGTTTGGATTTGGGTCGTGTGTGGCCTTAATGGCCTTTGGAGTCACGGGTCCTTTCTTGGTCACATTGTCCAGCCTACAAAGACCTGTGACCCACTGTCACACAACAACACACGGTCCATCGCTGTCTGCATTCCAGCTAACTGCGAGGAGGTATGGAGGAGTTCAGGGGGGCTGGAATGTCAGGATGAAGTTCTGTTATACCCTGCCTCTATGTGTTTCTCCAGCCACAGCTCGGCTAACTGCATTGTCGATGCAAACGTACTTGCTCTTGACCCAAGGCACATTTTGTGTTGCTTCTGCTCAAGGCTTGTGTTGCAGTGGACAGGATGATAAACGTGGACAATTCCTGGTTCTTGACTGCGTAACACTTTCAAACCAGAATTAATCACTTTTGTGAACAAGTCTACATCTTCCAGTCCCCAGCCTAAGATTGAGGTGTCGAAACCACCGGCTTTTAATAAATCGCTCTTGAAAACACAAGTGATTCCAAATCCATAATCTCGCCAGAAACCACTTTTCTTGGTCAGAACAAATTTGTTTTCTCTTGGGGCCTTCTCAGAGTACACGATCTTGGGGTTGTACTGACTAAAGACAACAGGGAAATAGACTTGTCTCCCTTGGACAGCATTGTCTCTGCAGCGTTGCAAGGCATCGCCACTAAAGATGAGGTCAACATCGCAGAAGAAGAGTAGAGAGTCATTATCAAGCTGTGAAGAGCCCAGCTCAAGAGCAAGTCCTCGTGAAAAGTTGCCCGTCATGGGGATGATGGACAGGTCAGCTTTGGGATACTTCCTGTTGTACTCTTTGATTAACGGAGTGTGTTTTCCTATGTTCTCATTGTTCCCATTGTCCACCAGAATGATGGAGAGCTTAACATTTTGTTTGGGTATCAAACACACTTTCTCAAAGTTCTCCATAAAGCGGACAAAGTTGTCATAGCGGCCAGATAATGGGACAAGGATGTTGACCTTTCTTTGGCTTTGCTCCCACATTTCTCTATTTGATTCATAGACCTGGAAAGGTGACAGGAACTTCAGAGAGTTGGAGAGGAAAGACAGGGACTGGGATTCAGAGTTGATGGCAGCCACGAGTTCAGCCACATCTAACTCTTCAGTTTCAGTAAAGAAGGGTCGGCTAAAGGATTGCTGAAGGTAAGCGTGCCGCCTCACAGGCACTGTTATTTTGCGTCCCTTATGTTTCTTGTAGAGAAGGAGTAAGTCTATGATGTATTCTGCGCCATGCATTGGATCCACCCTGTAGTAGCCATACTGGATCTCTTTAAAGTCAATTACACGGCCACGGGTTTTGGAGTTCTCGTTAATCATTTCCATGACCTGGAGTATAATGTCTTCAAGTGCAGTCCGAAGCAAGTTGCCAAGGCTTTGTCGGGCAATCTTATTCTCAGCAGCAGAATAAATATGGCGGCCAGTCAGGAAATCCCATTCAATGACATCATTTCTCTCATTGGGCTTATAGCGCATGTAGGAAGGGGGGGAGCCTAGCTGTTGGTCCTCCCACAGTACTTCTGTATCACTGAGGTAACTCATCATCAGGCCTTCGCGGTGGAGCAGGATGGTGCGGTAACAAAGCCTGGAGATCTCACGGCTGAGCATAAAGCTGTGGAGCCGGTACTGGTAGGCAGGCCTTTTGTTGGGGTGAAGTGTAATGGCGTTGTGGATCTTGCTGCTGTGAAGTTCTTCAATGAAACCTTTCTTGTTGTGTTCATAGTTCTCATAGAAGAGCTGCTGCATCTGTGGAAAGAGTTGTAACAGGATGATTAGAGCATGGATCATGTCCTACTACCAGCACTAACTACACTCGACCCTTTTTACCGTTTGCCACCTTGTTTTAACCAGACAAACTAAGATGTTCCACTATGTGGGCAGCACAGTGGAAAACTAAGAAGAAGAGTGCAGGCCATATGAGGAGTGAGTGGAACAAACAGCAAAAAGCAATTAACTATATCGATCAACTAACACGTTCAAAAACTAAATTACAGCGTGCTGTGTCATTAAAGCAGCCACTGCTATCTGCTCCCACATTAATCATCAACGTGCTGAAAACTTGTATTCAATATGCTTAACAAAAGAATAAGCAACTTGATACAAAAAGGAAAGATTGTGTTGTTTTCACTTTGATGCAGACTGTATGATGACGGCAGCCTGAGGAACATGTATTACTGACGACCCAACCTTCCTCCTAACGTCACTGAATATGCTCACAGGGGTTTGAGTTCACTAACTAACAAACAAGTAATACATTAGCATAAGCATATCTAATAATCATTGACTTACAGATTCAGCCTTTTCACTGTTTTGCTATTTGTCTATTGTGTATAGAAGATGTCCGTCATAATGTTTTTCATAGTCCACTTAAACCCCTTTAAAGGTAATACAACTGAACAATGTTCCCGTAAACACGCTGATATAAAGTGGACTGGCTTTTCCATGATTGTCTATCACCTAATAACAGACAGAACTAGTCTTCCTGCTGTTTGTTTAAATGAAGTCTAACTAAATCGGTACTGAAACCTGTTTAATAGAAATGATATTGTTATTCACCTGTAAAGTAAAGTTACCTGAATTCCAGCAGCAGTGATCCCTACTGTCACTGAATATAGACTTCATGATAGTGTATCAAAGAACAAAGAGCACACTCAGTCCATACCTCATATGACCACACGCACTGTGTTCCTCCAAAGCGCCTCACACAGCGGCCCACTTCCACATCCTCGTGGGTGGTGTACATCTCCCTCAGACAGGTACTGATGTGAGGGACCATCCTGCGTAGAACCTCTCTGCTGAAGATCATCCCAGGGCCTCCCATGCAGAAGTTCTCTCCGGGCTCCAAAGCCAGTCTGCCCAGCTCCTCGGCCATGCCCAGGCCCGTCTGGCCGAGGTAAAGGGGCTTGCTGCTGTTCAGTGAGCGCAGGAACTGCTCCAGCTTCTCACCTGGCACAGGTGTAAAGTGGGAGAAATTAGATGGGCTTTTATCATCCTGGTGTGGGAAAAGGTTGAAACAAATGGAAAATGCATTCTGTTTTGATGTGTTACTTTGCCAACATATGTTTCTACAAAAATAATGCATTATTCATTTGATAAGGCATGCCCAACTTATCAACTTATCAAATCCATCAATGTGTGATGTCAGCTTTAAAAATGGCAAAAATGAAATATGGCATGAAACAAAACTAAATGATGTGTTTATTTACGTATTTGTGTCATGCACATATGAGTTCACACTTTCCAGCCAACATGGAATTATAAGACACCAAACATTTCCATTGCAGTAGTGACACACTTGAGACATGAACAGAAGTGTGTCTTCTGTGCCAGGCTCCACAGAGACATCAGCCACACTAAAAGTTCCCTTCCTAAAACACCATTCATCCAGAAGATCTCAGCAGAAATTAAGGACATTTTACCAAAAAGAGTGGTCCATAAATCATCATATAATGATCCAAACAACATGAAATGGACTCCATATTCAGTTTACCTGGACGTAACTGTGCACGCAGATACCTTGGCTTATATATAAAAAAAATGAGGGCCCCCCGGTAGCTCACCCGGTAGCATGGGGGACCCATATACAAAGGCTGAGTCCTTGCCACAGTTCCCCTTCTCTCTCCCCCTTTCACAATCTTCACTGCTCTCTATCATAAAGGCATGAAAATCCCAAAAACATAACTTTAAAAAATATTTATATATATAAAAAATAAGGAAATGTGTCAATACTTAGTGTTATGGACCTTATTTGATCAGTACAACAAACAATGTTGAGGTACCTAGCCCTTGTTATGCTGTCACTAACAGCAGAATAACATAAAACTCAGTCATTTAAAATCAACTTTTAGATTAGGTTAAAGCAGTGGTTCCCAAACTTTTTCTGCAGGGCCCCCCTTTTGTAGATAAGAATATTTTCGAGCCCCCCCTGGGAGCCCTGTCACAAACGTGTCCATGTTATGCTAGCAGGGCTCAAGCCTTGAGCAAGTCCTTGCAATAGCTCTGCGGGCGCGCCCCCCACTTTGGGAACCATTGGGTTAAAGGATCGTTTAGCTTTATAAAATCTGGGGTCTTATTATCGTCCCAATGGCCATCATTACTATTAATGAAGTCAAGCCAATTGTTTATACAGCCCAATATCACACATCACAACTTTGCCTCAGCGGGGCTTTACAATCTGCACACAGCATACAACACCCTCTGTTCTTATACAATATATTATTATAGGAAAATAAGTCTCACAGGACAAGAGACAAGCAGTCAGGGGACAGACCAAAACCTCAGTTTTGGAGGTAAAACTGAAAGTAACTGCACCTAAAACATCAGTAATGATCCCTCATTGCATAGGAGTTGTGTGCACACAACTAAGCTAAGTACAGTAGGTCACCGTTGAAGCAGGAAGTGGGTCTGTAAACTGTAATGGATGTGTACAACGGACGGGTTGGGTGATCATTTTCCTTTTCACCTTTGTTTTCTCTTCAACACAAGTTTGTCTAACTTGGTGGTTTGTTTCCAACCCAAGGTTCTCAGATGTCATCAATTAACTTGGTAGGTATAATGTTATTATTATTAATGATGACCACAACTACAAAGTCGGTATCAAACAGTATAATGTTTTAAACTTGGCAGGATTAGCCAATAAGCAGACCCGCTGGGGCCCTACTGTGTTTGCTGTCATTTGGTTTAACACGTTTGGTTTTGTGACAGAGCCATCTACAACACAAACTGCTCTTAAAATGACTTAAATGAGGTTAAGATTTTGGTAAGGGTATATGTTGCTATGTAAAATATAATATATATTTTTCAAAAGTGTCATTTTTTATATATATTAGACTATACCAACATAATACCTCCTCATAATTCTGTATGAAAAAAACTATATATGTGGACTATGGGAACCACTGTTCCTCATGGCACACGCACACACACACAGACACACAGACACACAGACAGACACACACACACACACACACACGAACCATCAGCTTCACTCCCAGAACAATCACCTCTTATATAAACGTCATCATCTGCCCGCATGAACCACTCGTATTTATCCAGGTAGTGGTCGTGGATGTACTTCAGCATCATGAAGGACTTCTTCTGTGGTGGGTAGGAGTCGTCCACACCTGCCAGTGAAACCACCGGGACGGGGACGGGCAAGTGGATGGATCCAGACCCAGCGCTCGAGAAGAACTCCACCTTCCCTGGAATTGAGCTCACCCAGGTCTTGTACGCAGCCACGGCGCGAGACCGCACATATTTCTTCGCTGTCATCACGCCGACATAGAGGAAATGCGTTGGTCTGCTTGCGGGTCTCCCGGTATCTCCGCTACTGTTCCCCGTACTGAATACCCTGTCCTCCTCCTGACTCACCTGCGGGCTGTCCCCGTATTTAACTGCTTGATTGTGCCCGACGAGGACAGGACCTTTGCCGGCGGAGGAGTCTCTATAGTACAAACACGCGGGAGATTTCTTCCCTTTACTTTCCAGAACCTGAGATACGATGAGCCACGAGGACGCAGTGAATCCGAGAAATACCCCGAAAATCACGGTCATCCATGGTCTCCTTGATTTCACAGCCATTGCTGCTTCCCCTACGGAGAGTTTGGCTCTGCGGTGGATGTATGAATGCTAGCGTTGTCCGAGGAGCTGCTGACGTGTGTCCAGCATCTCTCTGTAGAGCATCAGCGTCCTACCTGATGTGGAAAAATACACTTTCCACCTCTGGTAGAATCATTTAAGAAGTTAAACAGACGTTCAGGGTCGCACGTCCCATTTGAAACTGTGCACAGCTCCAGGAAAATATTGTGTAGCCAAGTTTCATTCCGACTGTCAGCCGCGTTACAGATGTCCCGAGTCCCGAGTACGGTTATTATTCTCCATAGTCGTTACCACTGTGGAATTTCTAGCATTAAGCTAGTCCAATAATATCTCAAACACGTCAGTGTTCCCGTCATTGTGCTGTAAGACACTTTAACCCGCTGCCGACATACCGTCAAGTTGACCTGTCTGCCAAGTTACCAGCTTAATGCTGTCTGTCCGTACCAGGGACAGACAGGTAACTAGCCACCGATGTGTTCCGTTATGAAGAACGCAGATTCCAGTCGGCCTTTTCTTTCTTCAGACTAAAAGCGTAATTTATATAGATCTACAAGAGTCAAGTATTAAAGCCTTTATTTTTGCAGAGCCAGTTAATTAAAAACAGAATGCAAATACAAAGTCTGTACATGATATTATGCAATAACGATTGTTCTAATTCATAATAAATCTCAAAGCAGGACATTGGCGCTTTTATTTTGAAGGGTAGTTATCCACCAGCAAATAAAGGTTCCTCTCTTTATACATCCAATGGTTGCTCTATTGCAGGGGTGCCCAAAAGGTCGACAGATCGCGCACCGTTAAAACACATATACATATATATTCCCCCAACGGATCCCCGCGCCCCCAGAAATTCAAGTTTTTTGTTTTTTTCTTGCCTTGCGCATTCACCACTGTTTCGCTCCCGCACACACACCTAAAGTCAGAGACAAAGCGGAGGAAAGGAGACGAGTGGAGTGAACTACGCACCAGCAAACCCCCCCGTCGCAAAAACCTCCGACAGCAGTTTTTAGTACAGGTCGATCACTTGGACCTGGACATTTCAAAAGCAGCTTACAAGCCCAAAAAGTGTGGGCACCCCTGCTGTACTGCGTAGGCCCGAGTCAGGACCCATACGCCGACCTGTACGGACCCGGTAATATAATCAATATATTATTACGGGATTTTCAATCCAATTGCATGCGAGTTAAGCCATCCATTAAAAGTGTCAATGTGAAACGCCACTATGAGACAAAGCACAAAGTGTTTGACCAAACATACCCACTCAAGTCTGAACTGAGGTGTCAGAGCCCAACATGATGCATCCAGCAGGATCCTGAGCCTTCATTCACTGCCCAACAACCTGCTCATGTTCCCTCAGAGCTGCTTGGATTTTGGGTCAACACAAAAAACATTTACTGATGGAGGGGCTGGATGGATGAGTGCAGGAGCTGAAACTTTACTTGAGGGAAAACAAAAAGAAGATCTTTGTGACAAAATAAAGCAAATACATACTTATGTCAGCATCATCAGCCACAAATAAAAGTGAAATATTAACCCAGGATGTGCTCGCCCAGCTGGATGAACCCTTGATAAGGCACCATGTGGAGGCTTAGCTGTAGAAGAGTCCACTGATGTTTCTCACAATGCTCTGTACCTTCAAATTAAAACTGACATTCTGCAATAATCATTAGTGTTATTTCAGACATCTAGAAAATGAACAACAAGAATATTGTAAGTACATTAGCTTCAAGTAGGTATAATCATTTAAGTGCAGAACAATAGCTTTAAATAAGCCAAAACACCAAATCCGTCCCCACGTTAGTGTGTCGTTCCCTAAAACTAAGCCTGTTTGTAACTGGTACCGACAAAGTGTCTCCACTTCCCCTTTCTCTCCTCTGCTCCTCCGTGTCTGTGTGGAGGAAGGTGCTCTCACACCACATCAGGCGTTGTGATGAGCGCAGCTACGCAGGGTTGTGTTGCAGTTGTGTCACTTATAGTAAATGACCCATTGATCACCTGTTAAGTGCCTGTCGTCCGCAGCTCGATGCCGGTTTGTGTTTCTCCAAAAGTTTATTCTGGTTCAACTTTTCACCGCTGGCCGACATGTTTTTTTTTTTACAGTATCCCCTGCGGCACGCACTGCCACAGCCTGTGTAGCCTGTATGGTGTGAATGCAGCCTGAGTCCTGCACTCGGTTAAACACTGCACATATATATGTATATATATATAGATAGATATGCAGAGGATATTAATGATCGTGTTAAATGTTCGCAGCAGCGCCCATAATTCCGCTGCTGCAGAATGAATGCAGGGAAACACTCGTCACTGTTTACAAGCAGCTCTGATACCCTCTGACTGAATCTGTATTGTTGAACATGAGACATCTAAAAGAGTAATAACACTTTACATGTAAAGCAGTCATTTAGCTGTTTTCTTATCATTTTGTTGTCAGGATGGCGTTTAAGGTGGATGAGTTCGGCTTGCCACATATTCCTGCCTCTTAAACAAGGAATGGATTAAAAAACAACTGCACTTGAACTGAAAACACTTTTATATGTAGAGTAACATTTATACATGCAAAACATTTGACCTGAAATCTACGATTTAGAAGCCGGTCCTGGTGTTGGGTTGTGTATTATCACCACTACCGTGCTAGCATGTGGCCTTGTAACATACTGAAGCTTTTTAAAACATCATTCCCCTTTTCTTCTGTCTAACACTTCTGCATCAGTCTCGTCCATCACCAGTATTACCAAGCTTATTTTTATTTGTCTTATTTGTATTCTAGTTTGTTGTTCGGTCATTACCGTTTTGTTTTCAAAAGAGTTTTCAAAAGCTCCCACGGAGCCTGTTCAAATGTCTCAGGTTATTTTAAACATGCAAAATAAACTGTGTGTTTTAACTTAACCTTTGGTAACTACGCTCAATTTGTACAAAAATGTGTGAATTTTACGTAATGTATGTTTCTTGGCTCGCAGCACTGCCAGGAACTTGACAACTTTTAGATAGATTACCTTTTTCATATCAATATATTTCAACACATCTTAACCACTGTTTATGTAAGACAGTAATCAGGACAGCTTGAGGTTTTCACTTCAACACAATTTTATTATGGTTTATACATCACACAAACAAAGAAACGCAGTGTAGTGGTGGAGTGTGGTCATGGCGCCTCCTGCTGGGGAGTGGCTCAGCCAGGCCTCAGAAAGCTGGACAGAATCATGTCATCAGCAACACTATACAAGCATGATGGTAACCTGCTTCTGTTCTCTTGTAGGAGACTGAGTTCTGGAGGGCCGATGAGAGCGGCTCATAGCCACACCATCCTTCCCGTGCGGAGAATCGTTATTCATTTTTGTAATAAACTGTTTCGCATACCTGGCAGTGGACTGGACTCTACCACAAGTGTGGCAAGAGTCTTGCCCACAGCCACAGGAGTCTTCTACAAGTGGTTAGTTGTGGAAGACTCCTGTCCACAGACAGGTAAACATGACAGGCGGGAGGAGCAGGGTGGTGTGGCCGTGAGCCTCTCATCAGGAGCAGGTAGCCATCATGCTTACATAGTGTCTGATCCCCAGCTGAGCCACTGCTGACTCTCCCCAGCAGGCAGCATCATGAGCACAGTTTCACAGTAAATAGTCAAACAAAACAAATGAAGTGAATTAGAAATTGTCTTTCAGGATGCTGTTTCTCTAAGGAGCAGATCCTCCAACGTAACGGTATACAGCGGGGAATAGTTTGCATATCACTCCTCTGCTTTGAGCCTGCACATTCCTACCTCTTCTTCTCTGTATGCTGCTGGTACTTATCAACCTAGTGTTCAACTTTCAGTCTGTCCTGCATCCACAACAGTCTTATTTACTTTTTTTTTTTTTCTTGAGACAAAAGAAGATAGAAGTTTACTTACAATTAAATACAAACTAACTAGTTAAATACAAGGTCAGTGCAGAGCAATGGAAGGATTATGATACACACCTTCACATTTGGGGCTTGATTTTGCAGCAAAGAGGAGATAGATGGCGCTGTTGTCTTTGGCAGGCACACTGTCCATGTTTGTCTCTCCAACCCAGTTTTCTTTTTCATCTCAGCTGACTTGTGGTCGGAGGGCAGGCTCTCTGTGTGGACTCTGGCTCCCATCAGAGGGCAGAGCTCAGCAGAGCTTGGCTTACTCTCTTGCTCTTTTGCACTTCTGCAGCATCTCCAGAGCGACTGTTTGTCTGCGCTTCATCTCCTTCAGGTTTATACGTTTTGTAGACATTTTGTTTCTCGTTATGGCTGTTTTCCCCTTTTTGTAGTCATTTGTGTCTCTTTGTGGCTGTTTTGCTCCTTTTTTTGTTATTTTGTGTCTTTTTGCAGTTGTCTTTGTAGTCGTTTTATATTTCTTTGGTCATTTGTAGGTTACTTACTGACTTTGGTGATCCCATCACTTTACCACTCGTGCCACCGTGAAGTTATTTTGGGTTTTAATTACATTTCAGGACAACTATTGGAAGGATTGCTATGAAATTGAATCACCATAGATACCATGTATACAAAACTTGTCATATCTTCCATCAAAATACTAATTACCAAATCGTTGTCCTTGGCTTATACAAAAACTGTAAGAAAAGCTTCTATAACCATAAATACAGAGAGTAGAACATTATAATCAACCTTTGACAACTATTCGCTAACAAATAGACTTTTCATCTTTACATCCAGTGCCATCATCAGATCAACATTTCAATGTGTCTAATACTTTGGTTTATAACCAAGTACCTGACAAATAATGACATTTCCATCTGCCACAGCTGTACTAAGTGTTAATTAGCTTATTTCCCCCCCTAGTGTCTTTGTATTGAAAGGACTGTGGAGAGAAGAGGATGATGATGCAGTTAATATCTAAACAGGTGTTATGATCTTGGTTTCTGTTTCCTGTTTTATTTTTGAAATGTTCCCTTCCCCTTGTGTCATGTCTGGTATTACTTCCTGCCCTTGTGTTTTCTGCCTTTCTCCCCAGGTGTGTCTCGTTCCCTTCATTAGTTTCCTCCTGTGTATTTGCCTTTCTCTCCCAGCTGTGTCTCGTTCCCTCGTTTAGTGTCTGTGTGTATATATCCCTGTCTGTCCCAGTGTTCCTGGTGAGTTCGTCATCTATGTGTCACCCCTATTCGTGCTCCGGGCCTCGTGCTCCGGGCCTCGTGCTCCGGGCCTCGTGCTCCGGGCCTCGTGCTCCGGGCCTCGTGCTCCGGGCCTCGTGCTCCGGGCCTCGTGCTCCGGGCCTCGTGCTCCGGGCCTCGTGCTCCGGGCCTCGTGCTCCTTGTGTCTTCCTGGTGTGTGTTTTCAGTTTTATTTGTTACTTTGTATTTTTACTAGCTTTTTATAAAATAAAGCTCTCTTTTTGTTAGAACCTTGTCCAGTGTACTGCATTTGGGTCCTCACCTTTTCCTCACCGTGACAACAGGGCTGCTATTTTGCCACCGCCATGATTAGGTCTGGGATACACAGATGGTTTACCTTTTGTGTTCGGTGTGAACAAGTCCGGCTTGGGTGTTAACTGTGCACTGGCACTATAAATATGCACAAACAATTAAAAAGACTAAAAAAACGTTTGCTTGTTTTTTTTAAATTACTTTTAGCACAAGTTTCTGTAATCTAAAAACCTCCTGGTCAGTGGCTCATGGAGTCTGGCTGAGGTATTAACAACGGTCAAATCTGGAAAGTATTACTCCACTTTTACCCCATGTTGACCCCACACCACACCACACCACACCACACCACACCACCACCACCGCGTCAGCGGTCGCCCCCTGCGGTGAGATCCCCCCCTCAGCAGCAGCCACTCGCTGCTCGACTACAACCGGCGCAGCCGTGGACGACTCCGCCGCAGCAGCCGCCGCCCCTCCTGGACCAGACTGAGCTGGCTCCCCGTGCCTCGGACAGGCTCTCGCGGTGTGTCCCTCCTCTCCGCAACCAAAACACTTCATAACTGATGAAGTCGCAAAAATCACATAGTCATAGTCATCTACTTTAACGTAGACTCAACCGGAGGTTGAGCTCCACATCCCGGTTATTAAGTATCATATATACCTGTCTACGGTGCGACACTACGTGTTTCAGTAACTGAGACTTACATCCAGACATGATCTTTTTCACCAGGGAAACAACTTTCCCGTGTCTGGACAGCTCTCTACTGAGGAATTCATCAGTTATGAACGGAGGGACGTTAGATATAACTACTCTGGTTGCGGGCAGGGCCAGTGGCAACACCTGCACAAACAAATCATTTGCCACGATACCTGTCTCGATGACGCGGTTCACCTTCTCCAGCTGGTCCAGGAAAATGACAACGCCGCTGTTCATCCGCGCCAGTGATTTTAAACTGCCATGTCCGACCTTTTCCCCCACAGCTAAACCTACATCTTCAACACCAGCGGTCCCCAACCTTTTTTATGCCACGGACCGGTTTCATGTAAAGCAATATGTTCGCAGACCAGGGGGGTGGTTGAATAAATATTTCGTAAAAAAACGATACGGCCGGCATAAAACAGATATAAAGTGCATACAAAAACTCACCATTACGCTGAATTAGTGGGAGCCCTGAGCTTGTGTCTCTGCAACGAGCCGGTCCAATATAGATCGTGTGCATGTGACGTCACGCTTTCGTCCCAACCCGTAAATCAGCCATGTTGGTTGGTATATACAACCAAGACTGCGCCCGTTCACGTGTGAGTTGCTGCAACGCTTCATAATGTTCTTTGTATTTAAACGTAAAAGATTGAAAGAAAATGCCAATCTTGTGCGCAGTGTATAATTGTGGTAATAACGCTACTCGTGACCCAGTGAAACGGTTTCCTTAGATTTCCTAAAATCATAAAAAACAACGATCCACAAAAGAGGGATGAATTGCTGTCTACCGAACGCCGTAAGCTTGTTTAGCAACATAACTCGTAAGGATTTAACAGAAGAAAAAGCACAATTCACCCGTTTGTGTGTGGCGTCCACTTTTGTTTGGCTTATTCTTGAGACTACTTCACTTGCGAAAAGCAAAGCACCAATGTGAGAACATGCTTCGCTTAATCCAACCATACAATCACAGTGTGCGAGGATAACATCGCTGCTCTTCTCACTCACAAACCACGGCTTGAGCGGTGTATCTCGAGCTCTTTGACAGTGATTTACACGGGCATGGACGAGCACCCTGTCATCTTTCAGTGGTTTAGTAAGAAGACTACCAACCCAGCCAGAAACAAAGAAATTATAAGCATCTAAGCTCTTGTATGCCTTCATTTGTGCGTTGGTTGCCCACAAGGTTTGTAGCACAAGGTAGTTCACAATATCCGGATATTCAATCAGCGGTAATGAATCCAAATCCTCAATATAATCCGACGGCTTTAGCGTGTACGGGTCAAGGCCGCAAATTTGGACTTTTTCTCTGAATCTTGCCTTTGCAGAGGACTCCAGAGAGTCAAAATACTTTGAAGAAGTCAGAGTTGTATTGTGGTTGTTGTTCGCTTTAGACGCAATTGTTGATTTGTATACCAACCAACATGGCGTTGCACGCATACGTCACACAGTTTTGTCACATGTTTGCACACGAAGAATAGGAGGTAAACCTCTGACCTGAGGTCTCCTCTGTCCCTCTCACGACCTGAGGTGGATGCGCTGTAAAGTCTTATAGCCACAGGGAGAAAGGACTTCCTGTGACGTTCTGTAGTTCTTTCTGCCCCACGGAGGTGTGTCAGGCCATGAGTGCTGTGTGGGAAAGGGGGTCTCTTTGCACCCTGGGTGACCTAGGGGGGGTCAAGACATGGGGTGAGGAGAGAAGCACTGTCACAACTAGATTCAAGACGAACCTGGCCCTAAGCAATTTAAATCTTACCTGTCTGGCACAACCCCACTACTACACGGTCTCTCTCTAATATAAAGGTCAAGTCTTGGCCCCTGTCATGAATCTGAGGAGGTGTGTGTTTGTACAGAATACAAACTACAAAGTTAGAGGAAAGCAATTCAAGAATTCTTCAGTCCACTATGAGCAAATTTAGATTTTGAAAATGGTGGGAGGTTATTTGGATTTAACTCTTGATAAGCTTATTTTGATCAGTCTGCAGCTTATTATTGATGAGGTGCGCAACACTACTTATACCAGCAGGTGGCAGCAGAGTCAAAGTGCTGTTCAACTGAAGCCCCAGAAAGAATTTCTAGTTACAGGGCTGCTTTCCAGACCAAAGGTAATCTTTTGACAAATTTCGCTGAGCTTTTGCCATGACCTCTCCTGAGGGGAAATTATCCAAAATATATATATAATATATGTACAGCATCGCTGCTGTTGTACTGTGTATGATTGACAATAAAACAGGATTTGATTGGATTTTGATATCGAACTTGGATTTACAACTGCAGACTTGAGGGGTTGTTGTAGAAACCCTTCTTCATTGGTGACATAACATTTGTAAGTACAGATTAAATGGCTTATTAGTAAGTTAAAAAGGTTTATCTTTAGATTTATCGCAACATGGCAAATCAAGGAGGTTCTTATTAATGATTTATAACTAATCTATACACAATTAGTAAATACTGTTTTGGAAACCACACTTAGTTTAGCAAAGAACACTTCTGTACTCAGATAAATAATTTTAATAAAAATGTTCAGAGCAGCATTGTAACTTTATTGTAACTGCATAATCATACAGTTGTATTTCGTACGTGATACGCCCACTAACAAACTTTGCTATTGGTCAACCCCATCGAGGCTCCGCCTCGGCACCCTAAAACAGATCTTTGAATTCACCACCCAATGAAGAGGTAGCAATCGCACACTATAAAAACTGCTTCTGCTGTCGGCCAACTTCTGCCCCGCCTTTCTTGCGCTCTTCCCGGGCATCCTGACTAACAGAGTCCATCCGCTTCCTCCCCACCAGCCCAGCACTGGCAAAGAAGGCAGCTCCAAACTTTAGGATGAATATGATGAGGAGCAATATGGCTTTCATAGCGGGTTAGCCTGAAGAGCAGCGGCCATGTTCGGTTCATGTTCCTACCACGCTACAGGGTACTGTTGGGCTCCTTTCTACCTGTTAGACGCCATGGCTTCCCGGCCACTACCGTATTTACCGCCAATTTCAGGGATGAGAGCGGTGCACACTCAACTCTGTCACACAAGATGGCAACTGTCATGCAGAGACTATGGGCGTAGAGCTTCATCCTGTTTAAATGAGCTCTTTGCTTCATAAAGCTAAGTGTTAACACTTAGGGGAGCCTTCGCACCCTGTCCCTCTGAATAACCACGCTGTTACGAGATCCGTATAGCTAGTTTGAGGAATCCTGACCGGCTTTTTGTCTGCTACGGTGCGCGAGCCCCAGAGGCTCCAATGTGTCAGCTCAATGGCAATTGGATTTGTGACGAGATTCACAAGGGCTATGAGTCAATGGTTCTCGATGGGGTTAACATATAGAGAAGCCCATCAGAGAGCATGTACTACAACCAATAAGTAACATTCCTCTCAAACTGATGCTACAATAGGTATAACATTTGGCATTGTTGCGAAGTAAAATAACTGATTACATACTTCTCCGGTGACAGTGTTGCATTGATGCAACAAAGTGACTACACTCTTACACTTTTCAATAAAAACTAAATATAATGTTAGTTATGATATCATACTACCATCATATGGGGGTTACAAAACGTACACAATATACCTTTGGAATAATGTGTCAGTTCATCACTTCCTACTGTATTTCCAACATGTCCTTCTTTTCAATTTAAAGTTGTTGAAGTTAACTTGTAATTGTGGGAAAAGTCTGAAAGAATAAAACATTAGTTTGTGTTTTTCTTTTTTTCATACAAATCCAGCTGTGGACATGCTCATTAATATGATGAATGAATTCACCATAACAACAAATGTGATCACATTCCCTTTACCCGATTCTGTCTGGTCCTTGTGGGTGTATCCTGTTTCCCCCAAGATCCCATTGAGTACAATGCACACAGCAGACAACACATGGCAGCCTCATTACTTGTCTAGAGAACAACCAGTTCACCTAAAATGGAATTACATTTCCTGACCTCAGTTTTAGTTTGTAAATGATTTTGTGATCATTTAATTCAGCAACTTTTTGTTAAGAATATGCACCATGTGAGAACAATCTGAAATGATAAAGGTCTTGAAACTAGATAACAAAAACTATTTTAACACAAGGTGTCCATTATTTAGCTTTCAACTGGTCGCTCAGTTTCTGCCAGATTTGGACACATTTTGGTAAAGATGCATTAGTTGATATTGTTCTTTAGCTGTGTTTATATAAAGTAGAAACAAAACAGCTGGCAAGCTCTGATCTGAACCTGTGCACCTTCAGGCAACCTATCCATAATGTATGTGTAGATATTTGGATATTGGAAGTGAGAATGTCGCCTCATTAGAAATATTTTCTTTTGCGTAATCATACTTTAATTACAAATAGACGATAGGTAATATATGAGCAAATAAATGATCACTTTCATATCAGTGAAACGTGCAGGACTGATACAGCCCCTCATTGGTGGAGAGGCTGGTGACGTCACGGCAGCAGTCCGGACAGTGTTTGGAGAATAGGAAAAGTTTGTCCATAGATAAGACGCTGCCGGAGACTCCTCTGCTCCGACTGAACTCAGCAATAGATGCGTTCAATTACTTCAGCTTTATGTTTTATGGGTTCTCAGCAGGACAGCGCTGTTATTCTTCATTTCTAACTACTGGATATATCACCATCAGCACCAAAAGTGGGACCCATGAGCCAAGGCAGGATCATTATTCTCTCATAGATCAGGTAAACGTTTATCTTCAGAAGGCAGCGTACCTGCAGACGTGATTCACTGAATGTGTCTTTATTGTTTTACCTGCGGACATTTTCAATCATCAATGCTATGTGGATGTAGATTTTGTTTTAGTTGAGAAGGGGCATTAATAATGAATTGTCAAAAACGTGCAGAAATGGAGGGGACAATGCATTTATTCAAGCAGTAGAAATGAGAAATGTGTGGAAGTAGGAACCCTATCGTTTTAACATTTAATCTATTTATCCTCAACTATTTCAGTGGGCTACATTTATTCCCCTTAAGATATATATATGCATATATAGACTGTATATATAGCCTTTACACTATCATATATTTATCATATAGACTACAGTAAATGTAATATAGCAGACATTTTATTGAAGGATATTTAATAATATCAACCATAAATAATGATTAGCCCACTTTATTTTTTATAATAATAATAATAATATTAATAATAATAAATATTGTTATATTGTTATATTGTTACTGTCAAGCAAAGCTGCATATGTAACCGTTATCTGATATTGTTGTTTAGTGTTTTTTATTGGGCTGAACAAAGTAGCATTCAGTTTATAGCTTCTTTTGTCAGTTGACAAAAATAGGAACTGTTCCATTCCAACGCATTTATCCAGTTGACATTACATTACAGGTCATTTAGCAGACGCTCTTATCCTGAGCGATTTACAGCAAATTAACCATAGAAACCTCTGTGCTTATATGTCAAAACGTTTCCACTCCCAAGTCGCACATACGGACGCTTGGTCACAACCCCTCTGCGTCCCTTTTAACGCACTAGGTACCCCTTTAGCCAGATAGACTTCAACACTTGGTTAATGCTGTGAAATCAAACAAACCTACTTGGTTAGGTTTAGACAACAAAACTATTTGGTTATGATTAGGAAAACATCTTAATTCTGGTTCAAATAGGTATGTTTGTAAATTAAATTCATTACGTACGTGACTAGTGGCGGATTAAGGTGGTCAGGGGGCTCTAGTCTACTCTTTGTGCGGGCCCTCATAATGCTTTATCAGAAAAAAGTTATTTAGTGCCATCTGTAAAAGTGTGCTACGCGGCCCACACACACACACACACATACACACACACACACACACACACACACACACACACACATATTGAGACAGCCTTTATTATAAGGCTTAAAATATCGAGTCAATTTAGGGATTTTCCTAGATCTTGGTCACACATTAGTTTCAGCTGCCTTTTGTTTTTGTGCTCCGCAACATTTTGCCAATGAGCTGCTTATGCTTATGGGGGGGGGGGGGGGGGCTGTGCTTGTTTGGCTTAGCCATCCACCTCGACCTCCTCCTTTTATACTACGTCATCTATACGTTCCTCCTTTACTCCCGTCATATTAAATATGGCCACTAGAGGCAGCCCTGCACATCCGAAACTGAAGCTAGAGCATCTCTAGGGGGGTACATGAAGCGTCATAGTGTTGACGCATAGGGCCACTGACCAAGCTGCCGTTTTTGACGAGTTGGGAGTGAGAACGTCCTGTACGTTATTTTATTTTTATTTTCTACTGCAGTGTAAATCAACAGGCATGTTGGAGATGGACGCATTCAACATACAATTCCTTGAAGAAATTGAAGTTAAATGTAACACTCACTCCGCTAACAAAAGCACTCCCCAGTGTCTTCATCCAAAACACTGGGTAACGAGGGCAACGGGTGCATGCATCATCTTTTTTTTTTTAAATACTCACGCCAAAGTGTCGGCTGGATTTTTAATTACAATTCAGGTAAAATGACAGATAGAAATTATTTGATAACAAATACAATTGGGCACATTTACGCACAGAAAACATAATAAACATCGGATCGTCAATATGTCCAGAAAAGTGAATTCAACTCAAAAAGAAACATCATCTGCTTTTGGAAATATATTTGATCTGATGTATTTATATTCGTATTTCAAACTGTGCATCCCAAACAACAAACAATTTCCTCTGAGGAAAGCCTTGTGCCCTGTATAATGTATGATAATATATTATTTCTGGTCCCATCCAAGTGCGCCACAGGTGAATTGAATCAGGTCTTTACGTTGGTTCACAGAATTGTGCCCATAGTCTATTATCAGTCCATTATTGTCTAAAAAGGTTTGTTTGTTTTTTTGTAAATATTGTACACTGGGTTGTTTTTTCAAAATGTGAAACATACATCTCAGCATATGATCTTAACCTGCGCAGTAAACAGAGTGAGCGCATACATTCCTGTAATGAATTGCTTTTGCCCTGAAGTAATAGATGTTTGTCACAAACTGTGGTGTGAGTATGACCAGCTCATTGATTCAACCCATGGTCACGCTGTTCTTCAGGTCTGTTATGGTCTTGGTCTAAGTGTTTGTCCTGTTCAGCGGTTGGCATTACAGTTTTGGAGCATATCTAATCATGTCATAAGAAAATCTTCACTTCCTTAAAATATTAGCCACTATAATTGGGGAATTCTCAGCCAAAATGGTTGAAAATAAATTTCTTAAAGGTACATTGTGTAAAATATGCCAGAATTTAAACTTAAACCATTAAAACAATGAACTAACATTATCAGCAGAGTGTGAAGAGGTAACAGTGATGACGTTATGTTAAACATGTCTCTGTGTTGTGTTGCAGAGATATCTACTGAAGTTAGCATGCTAACAGCTAGCTGTGCTCCGTCCAGTCTGTAATACCACTTGTTCCTCTAGAGGTGATAGTGAGTCAGTGTAGCTGCAGTCTGCCTCAGTACAGAGAGAAGAAGTACAGCTGCTGACTCTCTTGTAAATATTACAGCCATGTTCTGTGTCTGTTTTATAGTTTGTTTATTGGATTACATTCAAAGTGGAAGAAAGGAGAAACCCCCGCACCACCTCTCTTTGTCCTCCCAGCTGCCTTGAGGCTGTTTCTCTGAGATTATATCTGCCGGGAAGACGAGACAAATATCCGGGTCGTTTTCTAGTTTCTGCCACTTTGGATTTAGTCCAATAAACAAACTAACGTAATGTTACACAGACTACAGCCCCGGTTAACATCAGTGCTCAGTAAACACAGATGGATCGGCCCCACATGAAGATTATAAAATAGTAGTTCTTCTGATATACGTGACTTTTTATTGAGCCCCAAACCAGCTCTATGACCTGAGCGTACTTTTTGTACGTTTGCTCTCCAGGCTAAATTGGCTACTCTATTTCCCACTGAGCATTGCAAAACTACTTGCAGTACTTGACATACAAGGCTGCAGAAGAATGACAAAGAAAGTCAGAGAAAGAAAAATAAATTACATTTG